>NW_006800244.1:77320-141224 GCF_000485575.1 Poecilia formosa | reverse complement strand
CAAACTGGAGCAGTGGCTCAAACAGATCCCAGGAACAACATCAGACATCTCAGTCCAGAAATGTGCAGTTCTAGGCACAGCCAAGATACTGCACAGAACCCTCAAGCTCCCAGGCCTCTGGTAGAGGCCCCGAGCTCAGAGGATGAAAGAGACCACCCACGGAGGGTGAGAGGGGAATTTTTTATATATAATAGACCAACATAATGTAACTCATAATTACATTATGTTGTAATCATGAGCTACAACATAATGCATGGATTTATTTTTGCAAGTAAATATCTGAAAAGTGTGGTGTGCATATGTGTTCAACTGCATTTACTTATTTGCCTGTAAATGAATTCCAATGCAACCAAATGCTTTTAAAATTCGGCTAAGTAGATTCTCCCATTGACCTCAGTATAAATGCTGTTCAGTAAACAGTGTCACAAAGAACAGAGAACACGGGATGGTCAGACATAAAACTGTTTAGTTTTATGAATGGCGGGGTTGTAAACCAACACCCACAACTTCTCATCAACTCTGCTAATCTGGTCTCTGTGCAGGAGTGGGACGAATATTGGATAGCTGAAAGTCAGCAGAAAGTAAGTAGTTGAAGACAAATGCACACGTAAACAAATGCAAAACGAGTACCATTTTTTTTTCTTTTTCAAATTCACAATTATGCTTGAATTCCTGTTTGTTTATGACATAAAAATACAACAAAACACAGCCATACAATCTAGTTTCAATAAATTAGAATATTGAAAATTCTCTCATTTCACTAAATCAATTCAAAGACTGATGTGCTTAAGTCTATTTATTGTGATTTTTCTGCTTTTAGCTAATGAAAACATGACACATAAGATTAAAATATCACACCAGACCAATAAAGAAGACATTTAGTAGAGATGGTGGTCTAGTGAAAAGTATATTTAATGAGCCTCATTAGAAAGGGTATTCCAATTTATTAAATATGACTGTACTTTGGCATTTGAGGTTTGTAAGTGACAGATAATGAAAAAGTTAAAGCATATTAATGGTTTTGCATGACAAAATGTACAATTTTACATAGAAACAGAATATGAAAACAAAAACAGAACTGAACATTCAATATTAGAAATAGACTTTTTATCATAAATTAATTGCATACTGAATCTAACATATCAAGCTTAAATCTCCTTTATATTTTTTTTATGTACAATACATACTCTAAAAATATATGGCTGTATATCTGTACAAAGATATATTCCATACAAAAGTGACCTAGCAGCATTAAAATAGTAAGGATTATCGGATATAAAATTAAATGAAAAGGGTTATAAATTGTACCTGAAAAACTGGGATTTAAGATGTTTTTAAGTAAACCCAGTTTCAAGCGTATTTTATATTGTTCCTAAGATTTTCCTCAAAATACTGGAACAACATATCGAATGTATCATATCCAGATAAAAAGAGATCTTGCATCACTAAAGCAAAAATAAAAAAAAACAAAAAAAAAACCAAAAAAAAAACCAAAACAATAAAAGAAACAAAGACGACAAAAATAATCAAAGTGTTAAAACCCCATACTTTCAATGTAAGCCTCTTCAAAACAAAGGGGAAAAAATGCTTTTAGTAGACACATCAGTAGCTTTATCAAATTCATTTAAAAAGCTTATAAATGCACAACAGTTAGCTAAAACATGGCAGTTTTCTCTGTTTTTTTTTTTTTTTGTGTTTCAGCAACTGAAAGTCTGGAAGAGAAAGACAATTAAAGACAAGAAAATATCAGCCCAAACAATGTTTATAATTTTGCCATTTTGTGCCCCGCAAAATGAAAACGTCATCACAGTCCAAAAGCAATAACTTACCACATAAAGTTGTGCACCTTTTGAGGAACTATTGGCGAAAAGACAACGTGTTCAGCAGTGAAGTCCTGCATCATGGTGAGAAAGACTTTGTCGGAACAGAGGAGAGAATGTGAGGTTTATTTGAAACCGGGAAGAGCGGTTTAAATATTCCCACAAAAAATAATAATCCCGTTCGGTAACACTTTATTTGAAGGGGGGTGAATAAGACTGTCATGACACTTTCATAAACATGACATAACACCTGTCATGAACATGAATAAGCCTTCATGAATATTTATGACTGTTGTCATAAAGCGTCATTCGGTAAATTATGACACTTTTAATACAAAGTTGACATTATTCAAAATGTCTTTGTTATGACAACTTGACATTAACCAAGAAATCATTACTGTTCAAACTTTACCTTTAATAACATAAAGTTACTTAATTTTTAAAGTGCAATCAGTAATACTTTTATAACAAATTTATATCAGCAATGATTTCTTGGTTAATGTCAAGTTGTCATAACAAAGACATTTTGAATAATGTCAACTTTGTATTAAAAGTGTCATAATTTACCGAATGACGTTTTATGACAACAGTCAAATATTAATGAAGGCTTATTCATGTTCATGACAGGTGTTATGTCATGTTTATGACGGTGTCATGTCAGTCTTATTCACCCCCCTTCAAATAAAGTGTTACCATCTCATTCTTAGTCGGTTGTTTTTCAACGAGGGTGTTTCCAAACGTCTGCTCTGTTCAGCTGTCCCTTGAGCAGGACGACGCAGTCTCCTCTGGTGATTTGGTTTTTAGGCTTTGCGTCCAGAAAACTCACATATAGTGTCCTGCGCTCCGGAAGGAAGAGTCGCTGTTATCTCCGGCAGGCATATGCGTTAATGTTTTTGATGACATAAAACCCTATGCTCGTTGGAGGCATAGCTATTGTCCGTCCAGCCCGAAGAATTTTAGGTTTCAGCTCTGGGAACGTCTCATCGTTGCCCATGAGGAGCTTCTCCCCATTCAGCTGTACATGTCTGTAAAAAGAATACAAAAAAAAAAAAAAATAGTAAGACCCACAGAGTTCTTATTTAGTCAAGAAGCAGACGGTTCTACGCCCTTTAAAAAAAGAACATAGTCACAGGAAAAATTGATAGCCAGAACTGAAATGTTGCAATTCTAGAATTTTAAATAGGTTTAAAATACAATCAAATATTTCATTTATCCCTATATTTTAATTTAGAAAGTGAAACTAATTTCACAACAGTTATATATTTTAGAATTTTATTCTACTTCATTTTACAGCTAACCAAAATGCAAAATTCATCTTTCCAGAAAATTTAAATATCACATGAGTCATTAAGGTCACGATCAGCGCTATAAACAATCTCACACCTTACAGTGTGACAATGGGTGCATTTAGGGGAATCAATAAAAATCAAATGGTCTTTTATATTTGAACCTTTACAGTTTGACAGAATAATATTTGCTTTTTTTTTTTATTTCTGTTGAAGAGTGCAGCCTTTAAAAATAAGGATTAAGTCGTGCAGGACACTGCAGCCGTTAAATGAGTGATCTTCGTTGTTTGGTATGTAGTGTGAGTGTTTCCTCAGCCATCTGAGGGTCATCAGGCATGGTTTTGTAAGCCTTTCCCAGCTGCTTTCTGACACATAATACCACAGATTGTAAAATGTATGTGAAAGGCTAAAGAGGAAGATGAATTGCATCAACTTTTGGTTGAAACGCTGATTCCAAAAATTAAACACTTGGGGGCGCTGCTGTTACAATTTTGCAGCGCAGTAGCGCAGATAAAACCTAAAAGTTTCAATAGCAGACCATTTTTTTAACTACTTGGCATAAGTAGCTTAAAAAATGTTGTGGATTACAAAATCAGCACCAAAATAAACATTTAATTTTAGAAAAAAAAAAACAAAAAACAAAAAACAAAAAAACAAACAAAAAAAAACAAACTAAAAATTAGTTTAAATGTATTTTTCTATGTTGTCCTATAAAAATGGCATTTGGTAAACATTTTAAGTACTTTAGATTATGAGTACTCTTTGTAATGTCAGGATAAAAACTGTTTATTCTGTCTGATTTAAACTTAGAGTTTAATTAGACAGTCTCACTTGAATGTCTGATGTTTACTTGCCATAACATTTTTATGGTATTTGTTATGCATTTTTGTAAACTAGAGAACATAGCATTCAATAAATTAAAGTAAAACCATTTATTGAATTCCAACAATCCAACAGCAATCAGGTAAGGTTTTGTGTTTACTCATAATGTATGTTTATCTATAAAACATTAACTACATCATTTAGAATTAGCTTTATTTGCAGATTTTTTTTTTCTGAAACAGTGTTCCTTTAGTTCACAGCATTGTTAGTTTTAAAAAATCAAAGCTTTTCTTAAATGTGGTTCAGTTACTGACGTTGTAAAGTTTATAATGCAATAGAAAAAAAAAAAAACTGGCGGTCTGGAGGTAATTTTTACAAGAACCAAACAAATTAAATAAAATTTCAAATAAAATTATGCCCTCCAATGAGAATTTACAAGTTGAACTGACCTGCTCAAAGTTGCCCCTCGACAGGCATTAGTCTAAACACTTTAAAAAGTCCCACAAAGGCAAATTTATAGACATCTGGTGCTGTTGAATTGATCATTAAATTCTCATGCAGTGCCTGTGGTAAAAGAGAGCACTTTAAGGACAGATAATGGGGCATCATTAGCTGCCTCGCCTTTTAATTGCCTTACGATCCTGTTCAAACACTAAAAACATCCTTCATAATTACGCTGTTCTCCAGGTTTATGCATCAGCCTCCATTAAGGCCATATGCAGGTATCGTATGCTTCAAAGACAATCTCACACTTCCACAGTTGTGAGTCATTAGGCTGTTATCCCAGGATTTTGGGCTTAAATCAAAGTAAAAAAAAAAACAACAGACCAGGTGATTTAGGGTAGACAGCATGAGACTAAAACTATAACGATTTTATTTCAAGAAACATTTTGAGGAAATTAGAATTATGTGGGGTTATTACACTAACTGAAAATAAATCATAGATTAAAAAAAAATACCAAATCAGCAGTGGGAGGTTAAACAGACAGCAGTTAAATGAAGAATGTATTATTGTATTTAAGTTGGAAACCGAGAAGGAAAACAGATTAAAAACACACTGGAATAACTGAACTGGATTATGGCAGGATTTAAAAGGATTCCCTCGGTATATTTGAATTGAACTTTCTCCGTACCTATCCTGAGATTACTTTTGTTGTCGGTCGTTGCTGCATAAATAATCCGAACTGAACTTTATTTAACCTTGTGAATGGATATGTACTGGGAACATTTCCGTGTAATACCATTAAAGCCCCAACAGAAGACAACTGATAGAGAGCAGAAGGA
This sequence comes from Poecilia formosa, assembly GCF_000485575.1. Lineage (NCBI taxonomy): Eukaryota > Metazoa > Chordata > Actinopteri > Cyprinodontiformes > Poeciliidae > Poecilia > Poecilia formosa. The sequence continues at coordinate 136,012 of NW_006800244.1, read as the reverse complement.
AAAAAAAACAAACCAAAAAACGGGAATCTAGATGTGTATTTTCATGTTTTGTGGTACGCAATTCACCCAGCATGCTGGCTCAGCACAACCTATGGTCTTAAAACTAAATTAATTTAATGCAGCTTTGTAAAGGGTCTGTGTTTAGCACCTTATAAAAACTGCTTATAAAATTCCAATATTCCTGACTCCTCAGCTCCATGCCCTTTAGGCCACTGCACAAAATAATTACCTTTTAAGATCATAACCTGAAATCACATCATTAGGGGTAAATAATTAGCTGTTTTTTTTGTGTGTTTTTTTTTTTAAATAAATAGAAACAAAGAAATAGGCAAATTTCAACCTGGCTCTGAGTCCACCCTCGCCGTGGGGTTGGAGTAGGTACTGATGGACGGTCCTGTTCCGTAACGTCCCTGCTAGCTTGATTTTCTTCCTCGACCGATGGAGATTGATGATGTAGATTGTAATGGAGCCTCTCATGTAGTTAGGACTGATCCCACAAAGGATAAAGCACAGCATGAAATAAAACATACTCCTCTTCACATCTGCTACTGAGGATTTTCTATATTACAATGCCGTTATGAATTAGACTTTCTATTAGTAATGATGCATACAAAGAGAGGGAAGTCTTTGATATTTTTATCATGAAGTTATAGATGAAAAGCACAACTCATTTATCTCATCTGGATCAAAAAAACTTTCAGAAAATACGGAGAGAAAGGTAATGTTTAACATATGGAGAGGAAACCAGATATTTACATACGCCATATGAAAGGACACGTTACCTTGTTTTCTCACCGTCTGACATCAAATCAGACTAAACCTTTTCTGTTTTTGGTCAGTTAGTAAAACATGTCTGTGAGCTAACTGACATATATTTATATTGTTTTATTACTTTTATTACATTTTTAGTATTTTTCCACAAATCACAAGCGCTTGTGGAGAATTTGGTGCATTTCTCCTGACAGATCTGATAGTTTGTAGGCCGCCTTGCTCATACATAACTTTTCTGCTCTGCCCACAAGTTTTCTATGGGACTGAGATCAGGTCTTTGTGATCCAAAACATTCATTTCGTTATTAGTTTGGTAACTAATTTGACTGCACACTATGGATTATCTGTCATTTGACAGACAAATTTGTGCTCAAGATTGAATTTCCAGGCTGATGACACAATGTTGTCATCGTCATACTTCAGTGATGATAATGGTGGCTGCTATTGTTTACAAACTGTAATCTGAGTTTGAGTTGTTGACCAAAAATCTGTGTTTTGCTTCTTTTCCACTCCAAAGCTGCGAATCAACCTACCAGAAGCTACAAAGCCATGACATCATCGTCAGGGATTTCCCCAAATAGTTAAAAGGCATAGCTGAGTTAACATATGTAATCTTCTGACTTTGAAGAAAGTGTTTAAAAAAAAAATCTCCAAAATATTATCTCTGTCATAATAAAGGCCTTAAACAAACAAAAATAATTTTGGAAATTCTATCTGATCTAAAGAAGAAAGAAAAGTAAGAATAAGTTGCCCTAATTTTGCGTCAAGCTGCAAAAAAGTCTTCTGACACAGTGCAAGTGAATATCTGGTTTCCACTCCACATTTTGCATTCACTACACTAACTTTGATGTCTTTAACATTTCAGTACAATAATGCATAATCAGCTTGGACAGTGTCTAATATTAAAACCTGCTTTTTGTCTGGTTCTGGGTCAAATGGAGGCTGATCTAACAAAAAGGACAACAATTCTTGAGTTTCACAGACAACACTGTTTAAGTCCTGCTCTAGGGACACAATTTGATAGGAATATTAGCTAAAGGTAAATAAGTAAGCGAGACAGATAAAACAAACATGATAAAATCTTATAAGGGCCCAGATATGAGGACAAAGACAACACAGCTGTAGTGAATACCACATGTCAGCCGTGGTGTTCAGGGTCAAGGCTAAATAGTCTGGTGGTTATAACTCTTCCCTAAAAGAAAAAAAAAATCTCATATCCTTACAGCAGACTTGTTTTTGGCTTAATGTTTATCTTTCTTTTGGGCACAGAGCGAACCATTTATTTCATCACCCTGCAAGACAGCAAGCATTCAGTATATATTTACCAGAAGACAGAATAAAAGACTGCATTGGAGCTGGGAACTCAGCGTGTCTGGCTCTGGGTTAAGCTCTCAAAGTCTCGTTTCTAAGGAACGTGGAGCAGGGCAGAGAGTGATGGACCCGACGGTTAGATGGAGAAATTGATAATGATCTCTTAGGCCCAAGCGATGAGGAACCAAACCAGAAACATAAACTCATTTTCTGTTTGATGTCTGCGCGTCAGTAGAAAGACGGAAAAAAATAAAAATAAAAATGCCACACAAACCACTAAGGGGAGGTAAAAGGGCAGAAGAAGTCAAACATCTAAGATGAAGAAACTTTTCAATCCACTCACTGGCTGGACACATTTACAGTACAGCCAAACCACCAAGACAACAAGGGTTTCTCCACACGCTGACTGTGTACAACCACAAAGTGGCAGAAATATTGGAAGCTAAAGTGGTTTTGGATGTGAAAGGGAGAGTTTTCAGTCCTAAATGTTTGGCCACGAGTAAACGAGTCCTGAACTTGTGCACATAATAACATCGTTCCACTCCCAAGCTACCAAACCAATTGAAAACTGTCGGAATTGTTCACACACGCCATTTATAATAAACCGCCTGCACTTGTTATCGTCCTTCTATCCGAGTAACAGTAACCTATTTCTACCTGAGATGCTCCAAACTCTAAGTGAACTATGTCTAGAGTAAGGCCGTAGAGTAAGTCTAGCCCGGTGCTGACAGCCTCTGGCCTGGGTTAGACGATAACCTTGAACAGGCCATGGCCACTCTTCATCTCCTCCCTGCACAGACGGCCTTATTGTCCCTCCCCCCACCCCCTCAAATATCCCCCTCCAGCCAATCCGAGACGGGATGAAGGCTTAGCACACCTTTCAGCGGCTCTTTGACGACAGGGAGACAGAACCCACACACCTGATAAGTGATACCCGTTAAGTTTTATAGGCTCCGAGCTGTGAAAGAGCGGGTGTCCACGAACTGCTTATTTATGGGACGCCAAATGGGCGAAAAGGAGATTTTGTTCTTCCCCACCAGATAATAAGCCTCAGGTATTTGCACAGTGACACTGGGGGTCGTTTTAACTGCAAAACTCTGCTTTGTTCTAAAGCTTCAAGGACATTCCCAACGCATTGCTGTATTTTTGCAAAAGGTTACAGTCTCAGAATTAAAACAAAACAACAAAAAAAAGCTGTCAGGCCTTGATGCAAATGAATTCTGGTACATACTTGTAGTAGCTCGTACAGTGGGCATAGATACGTAGCTTGTCCCGGATGACTCGCCCTGGCTGGGGCTTCCTCTGGAGTCCAGCTACCCGGACAGCTAAAACCCTCGAACCAACCAGACGCTTGAAGACCAGAGAAAACCAGTAGTCCTGTAGGAGCCAGGCCAGTAAGACACAAAGAGAAGCACACAATTAGCTTTATTTTGCAAAAAATTATTTTAGAAACACAAGCAGGCATCCACCAACAACCATCCAGCACTTTTCAAAACAAAAAAAGCTGTGTTACTAGTTACTGTGTTACTAGGATACTTTGTCAGCTTTGAGGTAACTGGAAACACTAGTTCAAGTTTTAGATTGAAACCTCATGTTCATTGTAAAGCTTATCTGCCTTTTGTTTTTACTTTTACAACACGTTATGGGTCTTCAGAGTTTGCATATGTTGCATCAGATCACAGTAAGTTCTGTTTATTTTAATAGAGATGCACAGAGAAACCAGCTGGTGACTATAGAATCAAACAACTTTCAGCTCGACTCACCTCTAGTTTAAAGCATCAGCTCTGTAATTATTTTGGTTTATTTTAAAACTAAATATAACAATATAAAAATGATTCTTTAAAATAATTAGAGACCAATCACAACAAGAAGCCTCACAGAATGTTTGAATTCAGCTCTTTTATTGTAGTTTTTAAAGAAAAACATTGAATCAGATAAATCAGTGTCGGCCAGTCAAAACTTTACCAAATCTGAAGAACTTTGATTGGTGGATCTTTATACTGTGATTTTATGTACAAATGAGCTGCAACTGCCGAACTCTGTCAGAAGAAATAAAAAAAAAAATGTTGCCTTAATTTCCTGGTAACCCAGAGAGGTTACCAGGAAATTCTGGTAATTGTGTCGAAAGCTTTGGTTTTTGGTTAAGTGACAATGAATACTTCAAGTGAAAAGCATCTACATGTGAAGAGTCAACATGAAAAGTAAAGCCCAAACAACAGCTATGCCTTAAATACCACATTTTTACAAACTATTGTGGTGCATCATAAATTGCTGTTTCACGTTATCCTTAATAAGAAGTTCACCATACTGTGCCTCACTCTACAGACTACACAGACTCAACACCTCTTCAAGAGATTCAGAACAACATGTGCTCCTCAGGAAGTTCCCATGCAATCCTGCATATGGCAACATTTAAGGGCTTCTTTTTTCCACGCAGACTTTAACTTAATTTGCTGCCAAGGCATCGAAGAAGCAGAGCACAGTATAGAGCGGGATATTGTTGACAGTGGCCAGAGGGACTGATAGATGAATACTCGGTCAGAGCTATGATCTATCGTAATTACATCATGTGTAATGGAGACTTTATGCTTTCGTTTTATTTTCAAAATTGTTTCACAAAACCCCCCCCCCCAAAAAACAAAAAAACAAAAACAGCCGGAGATTGAATAATTTTAGTACACGCCTGCTCTTAATTGTCAGACAAAACAGTGATAGATTTAACACGATTAAGATATTGTTGTGACAAATATTTTCCATGGTGCTGAATCTTTTTATTTTGCCTGTTTGGCTGTTTTCTTGTCCAACTGCCTGCCATCTCCCAGTCTTCCCCAGACTCTCCCGTCGCAGATGGACAGAAAGACAAACATTAAGAGCAGGAGCAGCCAGCACGAAGCAATCCAGTCAAAACACAATTTAAACCAAGCTGAGAGAAAGCAACGGCGTGGGCACAGCGAAAGCTGCACCAAAAGCTCTAAACAAGAAAAGCCTTACTGCAGATAGCAACGTAATATCAGCTGAAGGCGTGAACATGATGTCGCTCATCAAGTAAAAGTTGTTGCACTTTGTATTGCTAACCGTGGTGAGGTGGGAGAAAGTCTATCTTAATTTAATGACTGAAAGAAAAACAGACTATTTCAGAGCCATGTGGGCATTTGCTATCAGACTTTATAATGTTTTAGATTATCCCTTCATTAAATAATGCCATCGTTCTAAAATAGATTTAAAAAAAAAAATACATTCGCGATCATTTCAGACATTTTAAATTAAAATTAGATAGGAGTACTTTTATAAAGGCCAGCCATATTCCTTCACCTCCCTGCTTTTGACTGTAAAGTCAATATTGTCTCCACTTTTCACACAGGAGCAATATGTTCTCCGATACAGCAGATGTCTGCTCCTTAAGGAATTTAACTTAGATCATCATCACTCTGCAAAAAGACCTTACCACCCACCTCTGGAGACAGATAGCCAAGTCACGAGGAGGAAAAACAACAAAGAAAACAGGAAAAGGGAGTATGAATGAGACAGAAGGATGTGAACAAGAAAAGAGGAGGAGAGAGAGAGAGAGCGGGGAGGAAAGTGTGGAAAAAAGATGAAGGTGTTCAGTCCTTTAATGGGATGGGGGCTCTGAGTAGAATCTATCAATGGTGGAGTCATCCTATAGGGGAAGGGGCCAAGTCATAAATTTTCCCTGCAGAGGACAGGTTGGCCCTGCAGTGAATTCTCTCAGCAGGTAGGCCTGCACAGCCATCAGACATCCAGCAATGTTAAAAGCATTGTGATCCTAGCGGGAGCTCAGCATTCCCAGAAAAATAATGGAAACAAGAAGCAAAGCAAAATGAGGCCATCTTGATTGATTGATACATCTTAGTTAGAGGAAAGCAAGCAGACTGCTGCTTGAGCTGTCAAACATAAGTCAAATTTAACAGATAGAAAATACCATCTGCAATTTTAAAGGGCTTTTTGGCATTTCCAATAAAGATTTTAAGGACTAAAGCAAAAAAACAAAAAAAACAAAAACAAACAGTTGACAAAGATCGTCAATCCATCAGATTTTTTTTATCATTGTTTAAGCTAGGATTTGAAGACGATATATTTTGTATAGCTTGCAAATAAATATAGATTTGTTTTATCCTAAGATGTAAAAATGACTCATTTCAAAGACACCTGCCGTAGACGTTTAGTGTATTTTTCTTCCTGCATGGCCGGACCACTGTAAAACTTGCCTCAGCTCCACACAGTGTTGCAGGCTATTTGACCAACTCCCTGCATATCAGAGTCTCATGTTCCAGATCTCTCAGCGGCCGCCTGTCCCACACAGAGAGGCACACAGTTACGATGAAGGCAGAGGGGAGCGCTGACACTGTCCTGAGCTCCTGATAAAGGGCTTAGGTTACATGGCATTTTGCCCCTGCGTCTGACCACTCATCGCCACTAAACGCCTTTCATCTCAGCTAATAGCTCCCACGGGAAAGAGCCAGAGGTGCTATCGAAGTACTGGGCTTTGCCCAGGAACATTTCAGAGCCTGCTGGGATCAGCTTGGTCAGCTCCTGTTGTTGTGATGAAAGGCCAAACAGTGCGCATTATGTTTAATCCTTGTGTAGCTGAAACAAACTTACAGGTAAAGGGTTAAAGTTCTGATCCACAAGATATGTGTATCCATAGTCAAAGAACGAGTGCCGCAAAACCACATCAATGCCCTGCACAGCGGCCACACCCAGCGAGTTCATCCACCTGGAATGGGCGGAAATTACAGGAATATTAGGAAGTGAGTTGGAAAATAAAATGCACTAAATGAAAATCAAATCAAATCTAAATATTAATTAATTTTTTGTATTATGCCACTTACAGAAAGCTTGCGGCGTACGTCTCAGAGAGATTGTTGATGCCGCCGGCCCACGCTGGTCCAAGTCCACCCAGCCACACCTTCTTCCCCGGAGTGTGTGTGTTAACAACCTGTAAAGAGCCGACAAAATGCAGGTGAACACCACAAATGTTGAGGTCTTGCTGTGAAATCGCAAAGCATCAATAGTTATCCGAAAAAAGAAGTTAACCATGTTCAGAGTAAAAGAACAAGTTAAAGTTAAGTAAAAGAGACTTGTAAAAACGAATAAGTGGCGTAATAAAACCCAAGTAATTTTTACTTTAATGCACGTTAATAAAACTTTATACAAATTCACCAGGGGTGTATTATTCTATTCTATTCTATTCTATTCTATTAAGCCAAGAAACATAATTTATCCTTCCAGTTCTTAGATGCTGAAATGTGGTCCAGATTGAGATCCATAATGGAAAACCTGCCTCTGTTATGAATGTTGGTGCTGGGAATGGTTGCTTCATTTCCCTCAGGCTCTGAGCTGTTTCTCTTTTGTAAATCAGTACATTTGGTGCAGAGGCTCATGTTGACACTAGTTTTTCCAAAGGAATAGAAAAGGTGTTTTATAAATAAATTGAATTATCTTTTCATATCTTCTCCTCAACATGGTCTGCAAATCTAACTTACAGAAATTAGAAGTTGACTAAAGAAAATATTCGTGAATCTTTGAAACATACAAAAAAATGCATTTTGCATAAAATGCAAAAAAAAAAAAAAAGATAAAATAAAATACAGATGTATAATTTTGGGTTTCGAAAAATGAAGTTCGTCAGAGTTTTACACTACATATACAAAGAAAATGTAATCCACAATAAATATTTAGGATTTTAAAGGAAACATTGGTACCTTGGTGACTTTAGCAATCTGTTCTGTCAGTGTGTCCAAAAGACGAGTCTTTAGGAAGTCCTCTGCTTTTTTTATTCTGCCATCCATGAAATAACTGGACGAGAAACAGAAAAAACACAATCAAAGAAACACACTCAGAAATTAATGAATCTATTTTGAATCGTATTTTTACTACCCTAAAAACTATTTAACTATTAAATTAAATCCATCATTGATTATTTAACATGGTTCTGGTGTCAATCCTCTTCATTTCCACAATTATCATACCAAATTGTGTTAAATAACGTTATACTATGTAAAGGAAGGTGATCAAATTTTCAGCTTTTTGATTATAAACATTTATTGAGAAAAATTCAAGTCATCAAAAATATGTCTATAACAAGCTTAATTAACAACAAGAAAGACAGATAACTTGGTATTGTGATTTAGCAGAGCTGGCCCAGGGTTGCCTCGGGCCCTGGGGAAAATTTAATCTAGGAATCCACGTCCAGGTAAACCCACCACAATGCCTCTGATGTGTCTTTTGCACATTTTGTATCCATATAATCATTTTCACACCGTGCATGTCACTTGGCCAAACAGCAAGGTGGGTCTGGCTGCTGTAAAGTGTCAGGGAAGATTACTTTACTTCTCTTTTGCTCAGTCACTTAAGATTAATGATCAGTAAATAACAGAGTTAAAAACTCTTTTAAGACATTTTACGTTTTACTAATTATATCTTAAAGATAAAATTGATTTGCATCGATATCTGATATAACAAAACTGTTGCCATAGAAGAGTTTGATGCCAAAATTAATCTGGAGTTTAATAAAAATAATACAGAGCTGTGAAAGAAAATCATTGGAAACACTATTTCATATTTTAAAAGTTAACTTTGCAACACAAACAAATAAATTAATTACGCGTTAATGACTTTGCATTTTTGTGTTTTCATGATGTAAAGCACTTTGCTGAACTGTGCTATACAAATAAACTTAATTGATTTTTTATTTAATAAGTAGCAACAAATAATGACTGTCAGCTTAACTTTCATAATGAATAATTTTGGTGTCAACACATTCATACAATATATACATTTGCAGTGTATTACATAGGTGTCGCAATCAATAAATAAAGTAAGAAATGTTACTTAAATATGTATATGTCTGTTAATTCAAATACAATTAGGATACATACAATTAGTCCAGAATTTTCCACCAAAAGACAATAAATAAATACATACCTTAGGATGAATACAATTTAACAACAATAACAAACTGACTGGTTAACCAGCACTTAAAATCAACCATGACATTAGTCATTTTTGCCGCACCCACTGAAATTAGCTGGGAGAAACTCCAGTTTATATAATAATTATTTTTATTCCTGGACATATTTAATTATCCTTTCATCTTTAATTGTTTTCCCTATATTTGTTTCTAATTTGAATTACACACTGATGGATTTAAGAAAATATTTTATGATTTAATTATATTTTAAATGATCACTATTGCTCCTAAAAAGTATAGTGTCCATTAATGAGTATGGACAACACTGCTAAAGTCAGGCGAGTGGTGTATAATCAAATTTATCACGACTGCATACATTGTTTTGTAATAATAATGCGCAGAAACCATTGAAATATCAATAAAATGCAGAAATAACTAAATCATATCTTAATAGATAGAGTAACATTTTTAATCTTTTCAATAATAATTGGTGAATTGAGTTTAGATAATTTATTTTCTAATATTATTTGAATGAAGACATACATGTACAAACACACATAACTTATTGATTTATGTATTGAATTGTGGCAGTGCTTGCCCTTCATAATCAGTCAGCCTGTCCACAGTTTTAAGTGAACTGCAGGTCTCCCGACACAGCAGGGGGCCTGAGGGCTGCAACATGATCTGCTTATTCCTCTAGCTGGCTCTTCATGTTTGGTGTAGCGTGGCATAAAAACAAATTTCACAAGGTTGACCAGTGACGTTTTAACTGCAAAGACTACACAACCTCACAGATGCAGCACTTTAGAATCTAATCTAAGAGGTCTCATTTTCATTGGCCTAAAATTGTTATGGTAACATGTCAGTTAGCTTCGCTGCTATAAACAGACACTGACATAACTGACACCGTCAATTTTGCAGCAGCACTTTGACAGTCCAGCTCCGTGTCAAAATGCTGGACTGCATCTGCGGAGAAACTGGAAGTGCTGGACTTTTGCTGAATGAACAATGCGGAAAGACATCTGCGGTGATCTCGTATGCAAACAGATAAAGACGTAAGAAAAAAGGAAAATGAAAAATGATGTTAAAAGACCATGATGAGAGTGGATTTTGTTGATAGTTGGAGTCAAAGATCTGTGTAAGATTTCCCTGCGGGCAGACCAAATGCTATTCCAAAATCTCTTTCAAAGGTTCAAAGAAAGAAAATAAGAGAGCCGTATGCACGGTCTGTAGTTCGTGTTTCAGTTACCATAAAGATACACCGGCACAGACGGTGTCTAGCAAATGCATTAAACTTTTTTCACATTGTGTAACATTACAGCTTCATATCAATGCATTATGCTGGGATTCTACAGGCCAACACATAGGAGTGGAAAAGTAGAAGTAAAGAAAAAGCCGTTTTTTTTTTCCAACATTTATCACAAAAATGTTACAAGTGTGCAGTGGATTTTTACTAAATCAAATTTACTCCGATAACTTTAAATAGACTCCAGTGTAGATGCTTTTACAAGTCAAGTGAATTATTAAACTGAGTCTGCTTATTTTTATTTTAAGTCAAACCATCCAGCAAAAATGGAAAAAGCTTGGCTAAACTAAAGTTCCTGTCAAGAAGTGTCTCTCTACCTAAGCGGACAGATCAGGGAAGCATCAATCAAGAAGCCTGTGGTAACTCTGGAGGAGTTGCAAAGATCCACAGGTCAGGTAGAGACTCCTGCATCACTGCAAGGTTAAGCAGCTTTTTTTTCCCTCTTTCAATACATAAGCTTTTTCTTTCCTTCATAAATATCCACAACTCTGTTAACTATTATATCAAATTTGAATGCAATTCAAATTGCATTCAGAATATAAAAAAGTGAGTTTGCAAAGCAATGGGAATTTGCCATAAATATATTGCTAATTGTATTTTTCATCTGTCCAATTCACCAAACCCAAAGTGTGTTTCAATTTTTGTTTACACCTTAAAAGTATTTACTGAATATAAATTAGAAAAACATTACTGTCAAGAGGATGTGATTTTCATAATTTCATGGAAAGATCAGCTCATTTCAGCAGTATAATGTTTTAATTATGCCCCCCCCCAAAAAAAAAAAAAAAAAATAAATAAATAAATAAATAAATAATTAGGGTCTGGGAAACTATTTCAACCTAAATGCCAAAGTACAAAGACAACAAGACAATAAAATCTTGTCAAATGTCTACAAAACCTGTCATGGAAAATCTGTGGAAATGACAAACAGGTGAGTGAAAGTAATTTGAACAGAGCTGCATTTAGTTCGTGCAGGGTGAGGCGGTGTTGCAATCCGAGCTTAGACTCATTGAAATTTTCCTCATAGCACTGGAAAGGCCCCAAGCTCCTGGCCTCAAATTGTAAACAATGCAGGGATTAAGTCATACCAGTTATTTGGCTATCCTTTCATCTTTCCAGAGCGCTCACAATAATTCTTCAGGCCAGATCACAGAGAAAAAAAATTTCCCATCATACATGTGAACAAAACAAAACAAAAAAAACAGTGAGTGGTTTTTAAAATTTCAAGATGACATATTTTAGCTTAACACTTATGGTTGTTATTAAATAGCATTAAAAAAAAGGACATAAAACATTTGACTTGGTGTTTAAAACCAGAAATGTCAAAATCATTGCAGGTTTATTGAGTGCGGCAGTTGAAGGAGAACCAAAGACAAATTCTATGTTTCTGCAGCACTTAGAAAGATCCTTGTGTGGTGCTATTCTACTGGTTGGCATTCACTAAAATGTAACAGTGAACACGACTGTATCTGAATGTTTACAGACAAAAGTCCACTTGGTCAGCTTGTTTTACACAACTCTCTCCAAAGTGCCATCAAAGGTGGATCACTGACAATCCAGTGATCCAGTGATATATTCCAGTGCTGTCCTAAAACACAAATATGGCCCAGGAACAGATACGATGCAAACAGGGATGGAAAAAAAAAATGGAGCCAAAAATGGAAGCGTAGTTGAAACCAGAACATCCTTGTACAATGTATAAAAAGAAAAAAAGATTTTCTCACCATCTTAAATTAAATCAGGTTGTAATTTCCCTTTATTGGATCAGCTGGAAGTGTTTTTATTACAGTTTCTTATTTTTACTTTCTTTGAAAAACTATTATGTTTGCAAATGAACACAACAACAAAAAAACATTGAGTTTTGGAGATATGTCAAGTGACTGGGCATAATAACAATTATTATTTTCTTTGCAGAAAAAAAACACAAAAGCTTGAAAGCCTGAGAACATCATCCTAACTGTGAAGTACAGGGATGGCAGCACCATGTTGACTGAGGTTTGTAGGACTGGCATACGTTACAAGATATCTGGCAGTGGAAAATAAGATGATGCGGAAATATTGAATCAGGTTCTCAAAAGCATCAGCCAAGAAGTCAAAGTGTGGGTACAAATGGGTCTTACAAACAAACAATGACTCAAATCATACAGCCAAATTAGTTGCAAAGTGGTTTAAATATAATTAAGTTTCTCTCCGTCGATGTTTTTGCTCTGATTTGTGTTCAAAGCTGAAATGAAGCGTATAAAACTAATGGTAGCAGTATGTTACACCAGCACCTGTTAAAACAGGTACCAATGTTGAATAGTTGTAAAGATTGTTTAACTTCAATGTGATGTTAGAACATCCTCCACGTCAGATAATAAAAACTTTACAGGCAAGCAATTGTTTGAACTGTAATTAATTACAATATTGATATATATCCAAATTTTATCACCTGTTATATATTTTAATATTTATTGTATGATGTGTTTTTAATGATGGGGCTCAGGAAGAGTAGCTGGCTGTAAAGCTCAGCTCATGGGCTAAACAATAAACAGCCAACAACAGCAAGTAAAAAAAGAAAAAAAAAAGAAACTATAATTACCTGCTGTGGTGAAGCGACCACTCCGTTAGGTCACTTCACCAATCGTGAACAATCTACTTGCAAGTTGTATCAGGAAATATCCACCTGACGTGACTAGGAAAGTGGATACGCAGAGAGGAGGATCTGTTCTCTTGTGAACCTCTGTGCAGCTGAGGCTTATTACCAGCTTAATGAATCATCACCCAACAACAAAAGGATATATGCCCCCCTCCCAAAGGAACACCACCAGGAAATTTACAGCCTCTCTGTGAGCTAAAAAGCCACAACTCTTTACCATCTCTTTAATAGTGCATTTGCAATAAAAAAGTGAAAGCTCTCTAAGATGCAGCGTGTCTACAAGAAGTAAAGCAACTCAGGTCATTTTGTTCTTTTTTTTTTTTTTACTTTAAACCACAGCGAATAGTGAAAGTGGTTATTTTTTGTGATTCATTTCAATCTAATTCAATTCAATATATTTTTATAGCAAGGATTTACAACAATCTCATTTCAAAGCGCTTTACCAGACAAATGGATCCAGTTGACATTTAGAAACGTGTAATTTGAGCTGTGATTCACATGATAAGCAAAAGAAGTACTATATGTTTAAGGCTATGGTCCATTTTAGTGCACCTCTTATTAAGTGAGAGGGTTGCTTCACACAGATGTTTTTGCTGCTAATAAGCACAGCTGGAACAGTTAGGCTAACATTATGTGCTTTGCTCAGGGGCATCTAAACAGCGACTCTCCTGCAAAAGGGTAAATTTGTCTCCTTTGCTTTGCTCACTCATATTTTCACAACTAGCTGCCAGGTCTCACACGTTCGACTGTTAGAAATCTCTCACCATGAAGCAACCCCTGTAGGTAAGAGAGCTGACTGTATATGTGCTTGGAGGGCCTGGGTGTAGTTAAGTGTTTGATTGAAGTATATGTTAGTCTAAAACCACAAATGTCAACCTCATGGCACTGTTGGAGGAAAAGTAATGGAACCAACACTAGGATTCAACCTCTGGGGATTGTACGTGTTTGTAAAAAGCTTCATGGCAATCTATCATGTTGCTGCTGAGGTTTGTCAGCGTGGACCGAGGGGACAGCCCAGCACTGCTGCTTTTAGGGTAATACAAATACCACTGCTGAAGAAGTGTTATTTCAAATATCTAAACTTCCAGGTTCAATTCCCAACCCGTGTCAACAGTTTGGAATAGACAAAAACTGCTTACCAGACAGTGGGCAAATAAGCAAAACATTCACTGCAAAAGTTTTCATTCCCTTTAACCTTTTTTTTTATATATGTATGCTGTCATGCTACACATACAAACACAAACACATTGTGGTATTTCATGTGATAGACCAACAAAAACTAAAAGACTGTTTTGAAAAAAAAAAAAAATATTAGATGCTCCTAAATGAAATAAAGTGAAATCAATTCACAATTTAATCTCAGTATAAAAACCACTATTTTAAAGGGGAGTGAAGTTTTTTTTGAGAACATTAGATAAACAGAATCATGAAGTCCAAAGAACACTACAGACAGGGATAAAGTTGTGGAAAGTTTGAAACATAGTTAAGGTACGAAACAGAATCCCAAGTGGTGGAAATCTTTAATCTATCGTCAGAAAATGGAAAGAGTGTATGGTCCAACTGTACAGCACCTAAAGTCACCGTCCTGGCAAAGACAGACTTATTCTGAAGGGTTTAAAACATATTTTAAAGACTTTGGAGAAAGCATTGATGGATATCTGCTTCAAATTTTTCAGTTGGGGATCTGTTTTGTCCACAGGGACAGGGAATCTGAGTAGAGTTTATAGGAATATGGGTGGAGATAAAACTACTTTAAAATCATTTATACCAGCCGTATATTTAAATTTAAAGTTATTTTTAATTCTACAATGGTTTTGTTTCTGAATAAAAGTCAGACTGGCATCTCAGGAATGATAAAAAAAAACAACCCAGCTATGTTCAGGGTGTTTCATTTCTGAAACACTGTAGCAGGAATTATATCTCAAAAGACGTGCGCGCAGAGGAGGGTTGAACACTTGAGAACACATGAGCTTTTATAATTGTAAATAATGTTGAAAGAAAGGTATCATTTAATGTTCCAGTTTGGTTGAATCCATTAAATTGCAATAAAAAGACATTAAATTTTGTGGTTGTAACATGAAAAATGTGAAAAAGGTGATTGAAACAATAATTACTTTTGCAAGGCATGGCAATAAATGACCGCACCGTTTTATGGCTTCCATAAGTATGTTCTTATTTTTAATTTGATGTGAGCAAATAATTGAAAAAAGATTTAAATAAGTAGATGTTTTCTTCTGCAGGTTAGTTAATTGTGCCATACTTCTTGTAAAATCTGGTCTAGGATTATTGAAAGAATATAAGCAAACATTCTAGTTCATGCGGTGATTCCCACTTTTTTCCAACCCAGCATGTCTCTTTTTAATGAAGTGCAGCAGGAAGGGTTATTTATTCAGTGTTTTTTTTTTCTCCAACCTGGCATGTTAAAGTCTTTCTAGGTCCTCTGAAAGGTATTTTGCAATTTAAAAACAGAAAGCCTTCACTTCTTGACTTGCTTAGAATTAAACTTATGACAAAGTGACAAATCTGCTTGATTTATACTTAAAGGTCCTGCTCTGGAAAAAAGAATGACAGAAGTGTTTTCTGATAACATCAAACCAAGTAAACAGGAAAATACAGGCCAACTTAAGAGAGAAAAATTACAAAGAAAATGATTACATTTTGTCCTTTTTATGAGTCAAGATTCTCAAATATCTAAAGAATAACCTTCAAAGACAAAACAATTTTTTTTTTTTTTTTTTATAACTTTGAGGTACAACATCGCCTACAAACTAACATTTTCTCTGCATGTGTTCTCACTACAACTACAAAAGCAGAGCATAACAGCTCAGCTCAAAAATTCATACATCACTGAATGGCTTAAATAAAAATACATTAAAGACCTGGCGTTACTGTATCAATCTTCCGGACAACTCAGATCTTCTGGTTCAGGTCTATTCCGCATCTCCAGAGAAGCAACATTTAACTTTTATGCTTATTTAATCTGGAACAAACTTCCATAAAACTGCAAATCTGCTGAAACACTGAGTTCCTTTAAATCAGGGCTAAAACTTGTTCGTTTAGAGTTGCCTCTAAAAAGGAACTGAAACGTCATAAAGTGTAACCTGCTTTTCAACCTGACATTGTTTTCTGTTACTTTCCCACTTTATTGTAATATTTCTTGTATTCCTTATCTTTTGCTTGTTTGTTTTATTTTCCTTCTAATCACATAAAGTGATTATTGCTTTGCTGCTCAAAATGTGCCATGCAAATAAAATTGCCCTGCTCAAGATGTTTCATCACTCAGAGCATAAGAAACACTTCCGAGTAAACTCTCAAGTGAAGATGAACAGGTCCAACTCTTTCTCTAATCCAGTTCATGTTGACTACTGAGTTTCTCTCCTACTATGTCCGATTAAAAACAACTTCCGACAGCTGCAGTGGTGTAAAACCTGAGCTGTAGACATGTTAATGAGTGTGCTTGATTTTTGTTAGGTCGGCTTCTTTTATAGAGGTCAGCGTTTCTGTCACACAGCCTGGTTGACTGGAATCTGGACCTTGAGTGTAAAACGGGCTAATAGACAAAGGGAATGAACCAGAGCATATGGTTTGATTTTAACCATGTGGGTGGTGTTTTTCCAAGTCTTACTGACAGCCCCTCCACCTTCCATTTCTTACAACTTTTACTAATTAGACTTGACCTTCACCTTGATGACTGCTCTCACAGTCACTTTCGGTTTGCCTGAGCACAAGGTGAATGTGTGTTTTTCAAGAAATGTCTCTAATGTCTTCAGGTAGAGGCAAATACTATCTGGTAGAAAATGCTTGAAAAGATTTGAACGTGGATGATACTAATGGCAGGTGGAATTTGTTTTCAACACTTTCAGACTTCTTTTCTGTTTATAGTGGCTTTTTAAAATACTTAGTGTTGCAATATTTGGCTTGTTGTTCATTCCTTGAGAAGACTCCAGGTAGTTTTTTTTTTCTTTTTTGTTCATCTTTTCATTCACTGAATAGAAAATAGAGATAAAAAGGGTAAAATACCTACTGTTGCCACGTAACAGCATCTATAATTGAGCCGGCATTCTTCATGAACCTGAAATTTATAAAACAAACAGTTACATAATATTTTATCTCTTATTGTAACAGGTATAGCATGCATCAATCTAAAAATGATTAAACATTGGTACACTACATTCAACTGGTGGATGAAATAATGTGTGATATGATCATACGTCATGTAATATAGTCTACAAATTGGGCTAAAATGAATCAAAAATCTTTATTTTAACCTGCATAGAAAATAAGTGCTTGGTAAAAATATTCAATTAACAAGCCAAACAATGTTTTTATTTTTATTTTTTATAATTAATGCAGAAATTAGCACACACATTCTTTAGTTGGTTATTTAATATAGAGAAGCTACTCGTTATTTAAATCAAAGATAATTTACTCAAAACTATTATCTACTACTCTGATATAATAGTTTCATTTTTGAAACTATAACAGAACTGAGATCGCAATACGTATATATTCAATGGTTAAAATAAAACACACACGCATTCACAATGGGTGTACTAATGTTAATTTGTGCATTTTCTCTAATCTAAAAACAGTACAAATTTTATGAGCTGCAGAGTTTGTGAATCCTCCTGGACATTTATTTGACTGCTCTCTTAATCAGCAATGGTTTCCCACATTTTAATTTCATTGTGTCTTTGCATGAACTTGACTTTTAAGCACAGTGAAGCAAAAGTTCAACATCTGTTTTGAAAGCAACACAATTAAGAGAGAGCCTCAATTGCAGCTCTCCAAGTAGGAAAAAAAACAACTGTCTTTATGCAGAAAGTCTTTACGGTCAGCCGAGACAAAGACTGAGCTGTTTGGTCACAGTGACACAAATACTAACCAATATAACTGCTCAAGTGAAGCGCAAAAACTGAAGTCCACAACAAAACTGGTTTCCTTTTCTCCTGAGAAATCAAAACAATCGTTCAGTTCATGCTCTTGATCATGTTGAAATCCGAAAGATAATTTGCTATTAGTATTAAAGGCATTTTTCATAGCTTCATACAAGATGAGCAACTTATTTGGCAAAGAGATTTAGAAACACCTTTTAAACCTGCAGTTCCAGTTTGAGGTTTACAAGGACTTTTCATGGACATTAATCTTATATCAGGGTTCAAGTTAAGCTGACCTCTGTTTTCCTTCAGCGTGCTTCTTAATAGCTTTAATTAATAAGCTTTAACTCACAACAGCAATGAGATCTTTTAAAATGTTTAAATATATTGTGAACCTTTTCTGCTTCTTTGAAATACTTATCCTGCAAACTGACATAAACAAAGCTCCTCCTGCTATCTGCCTTACTCCATCTGAGGCTTTGCATCTGTGCGCGTTTTCACCTGAACCAAATCACTCCATATTTGGGGCTTGAAAACACACCAGACATACCTTGAGATGTGTCTCCAAACATCTTGTCACTAAAACACAACTTTCACCACTGTGTCTTGTTTAGTCTTGCAGATCTGATATTTGGACTGTTGGGTCGTTCAGAATCAAATTAATCTTATTTGCTAAAAGCAGGAGAGTGCACGGGATGTCAAACACTAGAGCTGCCCGCCTCGTAACAGTGTCAACCAGACAAGAAATGTCGCTTGTTAAATATGACACCAGTGACCCACAAATACTCCGGCTCTCTGTTCTTCATCACATCCTACAATTAACCTGCACGTTTGGATCGCTGCTCAATAATTTGCTCAAACATTACGGAGAAAACACATGTAAAGCACACAGGAGCAGACATCTTTTAAACTGTGGCATAGTGAAGCTACTATGGAGCTCTTAATGCTTTACATAATGTTAGAAACCTGAGTACAAAGAAGATGGAAACTCGCATAGCTATTTTTGTAACATTATGTTTTCTGTTTTTTATCAAAATGTGTGCTTTAACAAACAGTTAGAAATAGTGTCTTCCTGAGAAATACAAAGACATAAAAGTATCTGTGAACCTTCACCAGCGTGTGTGTTGTTTTTATTGATCTCTTCATAACAGGCTTTAAAACATCACTTATCAATACATCTATAGAAAATGAACTGTAATGTGTGTTGAGGCAGGCAGAAGAGCTTTTTCCTAGATGTCTTTTAGTCCAAAAATACATCTGAATAGTTGAAGGTACGTTTTTCTGTTTTTTAGCATCACTTTAGCATCATCATGTGCTCTTGTCTTTATCATTTTGAGGAGTGGATGAGCTTTGTATCATATTTAGACCCCAAGGAAACTGGAATTCACATATCACTGAAAAGAGTAAAACTGCAAACATTTAATTCACTTCCTCTTGAGAAATATCAGAAATTTGTTGTGAACTAATGCTATTTGAATTACCTGAACTGAAATCGGAAGTAAACACTGTGCATTTTACGCTTCAGCTTTCTGTTTGCTAAAAAGTTGAGTGAAAGCAGGTTAATCCTATAAGATCTGAGAAAAAAGCAAAAAAGATAATCATTGCAACAATAACATTGTGCTGCTAGAGTAGACCTGATGGGAGTAGAGTTCATTGCTTCAAAATCTTCACTCAAGTACATTTTCTTCTCAATTTACTTTTTCTAGATAAGAAAATATTATTGAACAAGTGGAAACAGAAAATACAAAAACCAAACTTTTCTTCCTCTAATAGTAAGACGGTCTATTTACATTTTCTTGTTGCAGGCTGCAGTTGGGAGGGTGCTGTTAAATAAGCAGTCGGTGTGAAGCTAAAGCTGGTGCTGCTTCTGGCTGAAGCCAGCAGGTGGGATATTGTGCCTTCACATTATCAGTCAGATGACACTTTATTTAGGTTGACATGGTATAAGTAGAGCTAAGACCCTGAAACCCAAAGAGTGGAAATTCATAAACACTAAGGTCTACTGTGTGTGTGTGAGCGTGTATGCGTGTGTGTGAGAGGGGTGGTGGGGTGTATCGAAATGAGTGAAGCTCCATAAAGTCTCAAACGGCTGTGAGATACTTTCCACTATGTTTCCTCTTTCCTCCCCGCCAACAGGACAGCCTAACAAGGAGAGGAATCTGGGCCAGTTATACTCACCCATCCAGCAGGAGGACTGCATTTTTCCGCGGTCGTCCAGCGTTCGGGCCGTAAAGGTGAGCTCGGTTGTAGTAGCGTACAGACTGCAGGAGGGTCCGCAACTTGGCATGGTCATGAGCCAACTGGGTGCTGTTGACCGCACGACCCACCATGCTTCGGTAGGCATTAGGCTCTGGAAAAAAGAGGAGATGGAGCAGAATGAGCCAGCGTTTGTACAAGAAGCAGTAGGGAGGGGGCAGGGAATATTGTTGTTGTAGTCAGATCTTGCTATCTTAGAGTATCCAACTGCCAGTAAAAAAAAAAAAAAAAAAAAAGTGGGGTTGAAGAGAGGTAATTGGGCAATTCGCCGTAATGTAGACCGATGGATGCAGTGTCAGGGGAATAGGCCGAGCACACATGGTGGCCTTGCACATTCATTAAAACAAAGACCGAAGGAAACGGTTTGCCCAAAAAGGAGGAACGCTAAGCTTTTGCAGACCTACTGCTGTTTAATCGCTCAGATAATTCTTTGCCTTTCATTCAACCCCTATAAATTTGCCTCAGTGTCTGTGCTGCGTGGATGACTTGCTTGAAATTATTGCTTTCGCTACGGTTCAAGTCCTCACTAAAATTTTCTAAACGTTTAGATGAATGGATTTTGCATGATACTTTACGGCTCCGGCTCAAATAAAAGTTCCTATCCAGAGATCCGTAGCTTATGAATTTGATAAAGAAATATGAGTCATACAGCCGTAAAACATTTCTCCTGTTATCCTTCAATGAACCAGAATGTTTACCCATAAGCTGCTACAAAGTAAAAAATGTGTTAGCGTAATGAAACTAATCTTTTTGTGTTTAAATGATGCATTAGAAGTGCCTTTTTAACCTTTGTCATAGTATGTGTTCAGTGTTTTCTGAATATTAAAGTGTTTGGATATAAAAAAGACAAAAATATATGAAGCTTAACTTGTGTCAGTTTTATCGCTTTGTTGAAAGGAACAGTGTCACGGACAAAAGAGAGTTCTCTTTTCATGGCATGTAAGATTTAGAAGAACAAATTTAAGCTTTAGATTTTTATCTCTACTAACAGGCAACTGACCCTCATTCATTTTTCTTCCTGACAGGAACTCCAAACACAGCCCGAGCTCAGAAATCCCAAACCATTCAAAGACCAAGGAGCCTGGCGACAGATGGGATATCTCCTAAAGATACCCGATCCTAACTCCACGAGTCGATCCTGACAGAAGCAACCGAGAGATCTTAAATCCACCCACACTATGAGTGCAGATAAACAAAAATACAAATCGTCTGCAGTCGACTTCTTCAAGCTTCCTAATCTAAAATCTCAGTATTTTGCAAAAATGTTGCCTTCCCTTAAACTTTGTCCACAGTTCCTGACTGACATGAGCTTTATTGATAGACTAACAGGAAGCAGTGAAGAGCTGTAATATGAAAGAAAAATTATACATCATTTTAAAGTATCTTGCAAATAAAAGTCTGAAAAGTGCGATATATGTATTCAGCCCTCTGAGAAAATCATTTGAACAAGCTTGTTAGCTTTGTTAGCTTTACACATTACAGACATTTTTGCTCCATGTTCTTTGTCAAATTGCTCAAGCTTACTGAAAGCAATTGGAGAGTGTAAGATTTTTCAAGTCCTACCACAGAATCCCGATTGGATTTAGGCTTGGGCTTTGACTGAGCCATCATAACAAATGCATATGTTTTGATCTGGCTAGCAGTATTGAGGTTTTATGTTTGGGCTTGAAATACTCATATTATATAGGACTGTATGGCATGCAACATATCTTGGCTCTCATATTCCAAGTGTTATGAACTTGATTTTACATGCTGATGTAATATTTGGCCAGTTAGACAAAGTCTCAACACGGCAGATGCTCAAACAGGGAAAAATGAGATTGTTTATTGTATTAAAGGTCACAGAGTGATGGAGGCACAGATGAGAAAGGAAATCTGATACATTGCAACTGTTTATTATTACAGTACCTACCAACAATATAGTCGTCGAGAGATTTTTTAATATTCTATTCAGTTTAATCTCATGTCTGCTGTGTCCACAATACATAGTGGCTTTGCGTTGAAGTATCTCATAGAATCTCATTATAATATATTGAAGTTTGTGATTGCAATGTAATAAATAAAAAGTTGAAAATGTTCAAGTGGAATGAACCCTTTTGCGTCGTCTGATCTATCCTGGGGAAATGGTTTGCAGAGATGGCTGTAATTGAAATGTAGAAATGCTGGAAGTAGACACACCTAATAAAAGGAAAAATATGTATTCACTTGATTTTTTCTTTTAATACGAACGTGCCACCAAGAGAGGCAGAGATTTCTGAAAACCATACATCAAACTTGGCAACTCTTCAGTAGATGAGGTAAAGAAAAACCAAAGACGTACATTTTACTACAGAGAACAATCTGTTAAATGACTACTGACAAGGCAGCATGTGGTATGCTGCTGTACTGACCGTTGCCCAGCTCCCAGGAGATGTTGTACTTCTTTCCAGCACCGTACTTCAGCAGGCTCAGTGTGGAGGATGTGTTCCAGGAGTTGTCTGGGTTTCTGTGCAGTGCGTTGAGCCCCAGGATCAGGTGCAGACCAGCGCAGTCGGCAAAGTTGTACAGTTTGTCTAAAGACCTGGCTGGGAGAAACCCACAAAGCAGTTGTAACTTTGATTCTTTTGATTCATTTGGAATCAGATGACGATAATAGAAACCATGTGGAACTCATGGATTTTCTGCTTCTTGATCCCTGTCATTCATTATGCTTGACAGTAGCTCTACAGTAATATCTGTGGTGCTCTTTGTGCATAGATTCTGGAAGCTGTATTGTCTGATGTCTGCTATGGTTACCTTAAGTTTAAAAAGGGCTGTACAAGTAAACATTTGTTTGCTTTCTGACTTCTTCTTTTAAATACTGGGAAATGAGGATGGCTGTCTTGCAGCAAAATGGTCCTGGGTTTAACGAACTCTTCATCTGGAGACTTTCTATTTCTCTCTCTTCCTCCATGGAGTTTGCATGTTTTGGACAAAAATCATCCATTGAATAAATTTCTCCAGAATCACTTGACACAAATTAATTCTAATGAATTTCTTTGTTTTAACCCTTCTGTTGTGTTCATTTCTGAGCTGCAGCCATGATATTTCTGGGCCAATTTGACACAGAGAATATTTAAAGGTGCATTTTAAAAATTCCTTCGTCTCTTTTTCAAATCTAAAAGTATAAATCCACTGAACTATTTTATAGTGTCTGGCTCATTTGCGTCTTTCTGCTGGAGCAATTTAAGTTCCCTGCCTTATCTCATGTTTCCCTATGGGCAAGTTGTTGCAGCAGTCTGCAGTCATTCAGCAGCCTCTTCAGTGAGTTAACAAGCACTGCGTAAAGTTGCCCGAGGCTGCAGACAAGCCATTTAAAGAGGCGAGAGCAGCAGAGCTAAAGTGAGTCTACTGAATACGACGCTCCCTGGAGAAGTTGTTGAGTTGCTTAATTGTCTATTTCTCACTTTAAGACTGAAATCAAAACATGTTTACAGTGGGCACTTAAACGCAATGACTGATTTTATGCAAACGTGAAAATAACTTATGCAGATGCAAGTATCAAGTTTTTGAAAGACTTCTCTGTACCATGATGTTTTGTGGTTTACCTTATTATTGTTATATCTATTATACCAACATGGCAATGTTGATATTATTTTGCAATAATACTCCTTCAACCTTTCACGTCGGTGCAGGGGAAGATTATCGTCCTCTACTTTGCAAAATGGTTTTGACCATGAACAACCTGTTTAAGGTAATGACAGCATTTCAATTTGATTTAAGTCTGGATACAAACTAGCCATACC
The DNA here is from genome assembly GCF_000485575.1 of Poecilia formosa. Lineage (NCBI taxonomy): Eukaryota > Metazoa > Chordata > Actinopteri > Cyprinodontiformes > Poeciliidae > Poecilia > Poecilia formosa. Next base: position 112,159 of record NW_006800244.1, on the reverse strand, counting down.
AGAATCTTTGTTTGGTTTTTAGTTTGAGACATTCTGGCGTGGACTTACTGTTCTTTTGGGATCATTGACACAAGTGCAATGGAGCTTAAGGTCCCAAATGTGTGATTTAAAGACCTGTGATTCTCCTTTAGGAATTTATGCTTGAGAGCAGAATTCAGGGTTCCATCAATTATGGGAAGTCATCCAGATCCTGAAGAAGCAAAACAGCCCTAGAGCATCCAACTACCACCATTAAACTTTAGCTTCAGTTTTTCTTAAATGGTGCGCTAGGACAGGACACAGTTCTTCCACTTTTGTCTCATGAGTACACAGAATATTCTTCTTTTTTTATAGTCATATAGCAAGTGAGACCTGCTGTGCTCTTTCACTTCTTCAGATTGGAAAACCTTTGTTGTTTTTTAAGCTCTTTTAGCCTGCTTCATGTTATCAAACACTGTAGGTTCTATTTGAACGATTTTCTAGTTCTACTAATCTGGAAGTGAAGGGTTAGTGAATTAAACTGAACTCATCAAAGTAATGCGGTTTACTGCAATAAACTGACAATTTAACAAAGGTGCCACGTTTATACTTTACTCTGGTAACCTTTGCCTAAAATTGAAATTGAATGAATGAATGTTGGGCTGGTATGTGTAAGTTAATCTGCACACAATAATAAAGTTTCTTCAACTACGACATTCAGTGAGAATCCACATAGGCTGATTTTCCCATCATGGACTCCTGTGGTGTTGTGCCCCACAAACGTTGAGCTCTAGACTGTTATGTGCCGCAGCTGAGTGCTCACTCATGTTAATGTCTCCTGTCTCCATTATAACGGACTCTTCTCCCTGAGCTGGAATTTGGAGGCCTACCACAGATGTTGGCACATGTAAGAGTCTCAAAAGTATTTGTTTACATTTGGAGGTGTGATTGCAAGCTTCTCGCGGACACCTTCAGCTTTTGTTTTGAAATTTAATATGTTTGGGATCATTCCATTAGCCTAAATATTGCCCTGAACTGTGACCCACACTTCCTAGGTTCAATAGGAACCAGATGAATGCTGTCTTGATGGTTGGTGTTAAAATCGGCACTAAACTCAAGGTTTGGGACCACCTTGGCTTGTTAAATGATAGATTCTTCAAACAGCTTGCAAAGACAAAAGAAAACAACAACAACAACAACAACAAAAAAACTCAGGAAGATAGATATCTAGCTGCTGAAAACTGCAAGGTTCTTTGAAATTCCCACATTTAAAGCCACCTCTTTCATAACACAACCAAATTCTGAACAGGTTTGATTCTAAATCTCCTTCTTTGCATAATTTATTTTATGATTTTATCTCCTGAAGAGCACTGGTTTAACCCACAGTGTAGAAAGAGAGGCCAGCTCGCCTAATGCTTGTTGCACCTGGCATTAATCAGCTATCAGTCAGTAGGACAAAGCTTGAAAAAAACGTATGCCGCAACAATAGTTTGGTTGCTCAAAGCACCGTTCACAAGCATACTTCTCCTGAGTAAACTGTCTGTTCCCCATCTCATTAATAACCAACAATAATGTTATTATCATAGCCACTATTACCGTAACTCCTTCCCTCTGTGGTTTTAACCAAATCGGTTTCTGTGTGCAGGAGCAGAGTGGAGGGCAACAGGACAGAGAAAGTAGCGCCAGATGTGCCTGTCAGGATGAGTAATTCCAGGCCTCTGCTCACCTGAGATCTGAGCACAAGGCAACCAGCTATGTAGCAAGACAAAGTGAGCCGACCTGCAAACACATCGTCAGTGCATCACTGGAGGCATTACTCAGCTAAAAATACATTTTCCCTGTTGGCAGGTCTACAGTAACATGTAGATATGTAGAGTCAAATAAACATTCTTTCACTTACAGTACGCCATGTTGGTTAGATTGGTTTCAGCTTAACCGACTTCAAAGAACGAAATTATGCATAAACAAGTTACTGGCATTATAGAGGGTGAAATAATTACAATGCTTTGTAGATCAAGTTTGTTGAATTCAAGTTTAATTTTGTAACTTTTATATTTCTCTTGTTTGTTTTTGTCTACCTTTCTTCTTCTCATTTTTTTCTTGAGATTTCAAATGTTTTTTGTTTTTTTTATGCCAGCGTAGCATGTTTAGTTTGTGCTCAAAGTGATCCGCTGTAAGATATTTCAGTGGCATCTGCCTGAATCTAAACTTTACCTTCCTTTTCCTTACATTTATTCAGAAGTGGTACGGTAACATCAACATGTATCGAAAGAAACTAAAAATGGAGAATGGTGCATATTGTATGAAAGAAAGCAAAGTTTGATCATGCAAATCCAAGTCATATTAGTTTTCATGAAAAGCATTCAGAAACAGAAATTTAAAGTTGCTTCCAAATGTTTGTCCTGTGTTGGACTTGCTCCTGAATGTTTTGGCTGCAGTGCAGTGTTGTTTTGTTTTTCCTCTTGAATGAAGTTTTTCCAGCTGTACACAAAGAGATAATTCACTTAACTGATGAAATGATTAAGTGGAACATTTTCTTAGTTAATCTTCGTGAGTTTCATTTGTGGTAACGGATTTTTACAAATTGTACAACTGTGATGGAAAGTGGGAGTGCATGGTCAAAGAGTTGTTCACCCCGCTGTCTTGTAGTAATAGTTCAAATCAAGGTGTGGTTTGTTTCTCCATTCATGTGTGGGTTGTCTCCAGGTACGCTGACTTCTTCCAATGACCAAAAAATATCCATGTCAGGTTAATTGGTTTCTCTAAATTGTCCTTAGAGGTGAGTGTGTGGTTGCATGGTAGTTTATCCTGTATGTCTCAGTGTTGCCTTGTGAAACACGGGTGTACAGAGTGTAACCTGACCTGTCGTCTAAGAACTGCTGGAGATAGGCACGAGTTCCCTGATCCTGCACAGATTAGCAATTATACACAATGGATATATAGATTGCTACTTAATTGTTGTTTAAATTTTTTGACAACAAACATTACTTGTTTGCTTTTTCAGTAAACTTTACAGGGTGAGATATTGTTAACAATTAACATTAGTAATTACAATACTTTCAAAGTCACTAGGTTTGGTTTATGAGATACAATGTAATTCAGAAATCATCAGAAGATTCAATGTTTTATCAGACATGTGTGAAAAAACAAAACAAAACAAAACAAAAAAAAACTATCTCAATCTGCAGTCCATATCTGGAGATTTAGAAATGCACTGCCCATGGCGGCAGCATGTTGGGGTCGATTCTACCAATACTACGTTAGTTCTGATTTGTTCCTTCTTGAGAATTTTGTTCATAATTTTTTTTTGGCAGAGGCATTGCATATTTGGACAGTTATTCCCTCTGGTTTTGGATGCTTCACAGTTGGAAGAGTTTTCCAACAGTTGTTATGATGCATAACCATGGCAACAAGGTATTGTTTTACAGCTGGATGAAGCTGATTAGTATCTCCAAAGCTCAACTCATACCAGAGCTACGACTCCAAAGCCCAGAGGAGTAAAAAGGAGGCTTCATCAACGCAAGTTAGGACCAAAGAGCAGACAAAGAAGGAGGATTCTCAAAACATCTCTTCCACTCATAAAGGATCAAATCTTCAACTCAAACGTCTCTCTGCCAAGCTTTCTATCTGAAAGAGATTCAAAGAGAAGCAGCAAAACCAAATGAGGTAGATTAGCAGTGCTTGTCAATGACTGATGGGGTCACCCAGGACTTACTTACATGATAACGTACCTGTTACCATGTCATAACAGTCATGTATGAGAGTCTTGAGAGAGAGAGACGGTCATGTGGGTGCATTCACACTGCAGCCTGAAGTGACTCAATTCCGATTTTTTTGACGTAATGCGACCTGTATCCAATCTTTTCATGGCAGTGTGAACAGCACAGGTCGGATTCTTTTTCGAATCTGACCCATATCCGATAAGTATCCGATTCAAATGCGACCTAACGTCCAGGTCGCATTCATCCGAACTGAACGTCACTGATTCTCAACAAATCTCACTATTATGCGTCCTGATACATGCAAGTGGGAAGAAAAACAACAATCATGACGGACAACGGCCGGACAACAACTTGAAATATGTAAGCTAAGCTCCACCGTTAGCCTCCATGTTTACTTCCGCAAACACTGAGCACTTCTTCTTATGGTGGATTGCTATAAGAATCCACCATAAGAGTCTTATGGTGGATAAGAATCCACCATAAGAACACTGAGAACAGCGTTCTCAGTGTTCAGCAGAACACTGAGAACGCTGACGCTATTGCGCCCTCTACTGCGCATGCGGGACACTTTCAGGTCGTTTGCCCGTTCACACTGCAGAACGCATACAGGTCGCATTTACTGGCAGTGTGAACAGCCCCGGAAAAAAAATCGGAATTGCCAAAAAAATCGGAATTGAGTCACTTCAGGCTGCTTTCTGTTATTTGTAAAATAAGGAACAGATTTTGTGCTTGTAGCCACTATAAATTCAGGATTTACCACTTAACAAGTTTTTGTAATGGTGCACAAAATGTTTCTGAGAAGAATAACTTTTAATTTACAAGTGAAGAAATGAAAAGTCAATTCAGTATTCACAGACATAATAGGGGCAAAGAATAAACTATGTCAGCCAAAGTAAGATGCACATTTTTGATACATTCAATCACTAAATGTTACTAAATTGAGGTTGTTTTGTTCAACAGAGAACACAATGTTTTAATTTTATAAATGCATGAGTTTGTGATGTTAGAAGACAAATTGCAAATTGAAGTTGAAACAGAATAAATTGCTGCTCCAGGGGAGAACATTTGCAAATAATAATTAATTTGTTAAACCTACACATAAACTTGCCCTACGTTCATAGGTTAAATGTCCTTATTTCCAAAAAATACACATGCTATGTTGGAACTATTCTCGTTGAGTCTCATATCTTTTTTTATTTTACTTCTGGTTTTACTTCAAAACAACTCTTACTTTGAAATATCATCTAAATTTAGTCACAAAATTGTCTAATTGTGTCACAATGAAGGCCTGTCTGAGAGGTCAGACTGTACTGTACTAACTCAGCTAAAAGTTTCTCTTTCATCTTGCAAACAGCACAGCCAAAAACAAGCAGAGGAAACCAAGAGAGCCCTGCGTGTACATGAGTGTGTTTGTGTGCGCATCTGTTGCCGTGCCTCTGCGTGTTTGTGTGCAGCGGAAAGAGTGGGGTCTGGATATTGTCAAGCTGTCTATCTGATAGAAAAACCAGTTCTGTGAAGCAGAGAGGCCGCTGCATCAGTCAGCGCTATGCCTCATTTCTAGAGCTCTGAATATTCCCTCAAACACTTCAACACACATACATTCACGTATGTTGGGCCTGCATGCACTCACACAAGCACTGTTTGTTGGTTCCCATACCACCCAAGAGAAACAGATACCCATTTTACATTTCAAACAAAACCACACTTGTATCTGTTGCTCAACCTCCATCATCATCAGTTACAGTTGGCTGATTAGACAGGTGTTCATTCTCTGCTGACCACCTGACCAAAGTTCAGGTGGTCAGAAGCGGGGTTCTGTTGAAAGATTAGGAGCAGTCAGTTATTTTTCCTGCAGTGTATAGCCTTCCTAGGCTCCTCATTTTCATGTAACAGGAATTATTGTTTTCAGATTTGTGACCAATAATGGAGTAATTTCACTAAAATGTTATCAAACAGAAATGTCAATGTTAAACTGAAGGCAATACAAATACCTTGCAAAAAATTGTTTTTCAAAAAAATTATTTTTTCAATTCAATTACAGAATAAGCTAAAATCTGGTAACTTAAACTTTTTGCAGAACTTAATTTTTATGTTTCATGTTTCCGCACTTGGAAATTGATGCAATTCAAGGCTGTATATGAACCCCTTGTAATGCACTGTGATTGAATAACAAGTACTGTTGTCATGTAGCGCTTACATTCCTTTACAAGAATTTCCCAGTGTACTACTGCAAATTTTTTTTCAACAAAATCCAAATCAGTTCAGTTCTTTTCATGTATTTAGAAACCCAAAGTGCTTCACACAATAAATCAGAAAAATAAAAAAAATATTGCAATGACAACAATTACAATAAAGTTAACTAGCGCATCACATGATCGGAAATTGGGCATTGATCATTGACATACATGTATATTTATTCTAAACTCAAATGAAAATAATAGTAAGTATCGTTATGTAGTGGTACAGAGTCAGACTCTGTACATGCGCGGCACTTTGCTGCAGTGACAGCCATAAAGTGAAGCAGAACACGACGTCAACTTAATGTGAGAAGTGAGCAAAAAAGTTACTCATGACAAATTTAGCAACTTTCTCTGGTTTATTGGAGACTTTGGTGGCAAAACGCGAAAGCACAGATAGTACTGTCATTATAGCCATTAGTGAAAACTGCCATGAGCCCCTCTCACTGCTGAAGCACTTCCGGGCAATCAGTCTGACTAACAGCAGGCTCGACATGCAGCGGCCTGCAGTAGAGCAGAAAGGAGACCCACTCTACTCTGTTTTCAAATGGCAAGGGAACCACATAAAACCCTCTGTGGTCCTGCTCTGGATTATAGTAAATATAGTTTTTTTTTTATTTTTTATGTCTCCTAATGCTTCTTCTTTTAACCAAAACTGTTGCATCAAAATAAATCCCTGCGATAACTGTCTTTAAATTTGAGATTATACAAAACTGATTTACTTAGTGCAGGTTCAGGCAAAGTGTTTCCATTGTTAAACTGAAATTATTACATTATTTCAGAAAGTTTATTTGTAGTTCTAAATATTGTAGGTATTTTTAATCACTTTTGTCTTGACAGAGTTGATATTGTCTATTGCCTTGAACACACATGACCAAAAATGAAAATCAGGCTATGCCGTCATCTTCTCAAAACCAAATGAGTCGAACTCGGAGGGGGGAGAAAAAATAATTGGGGCATTCCTAGTTGTAACACAAAGTCAAGACACAGTCCATAAACTAGATAAAGATCACACAATGTGGAAGTGAATAAGAACAAATAATTATGTGACAACATAAAACAATAATTATAACAGCAGTCTACAAATGCTGTTTAAAACTGGTCAATTTAAAAGTAAATCCTGTGAACAGGAAGGGTTTTAGCTATAAGGCACAGAGGGAATCAGCATCCTGCGCTTAAGCAGGGAACTGATTCAAACTAACTTGAGCGTCTCATCCTTTTTCTACTCAAGCAAGTTCAGCCCCTGTTGTCCATGATTAAAAATGTGTGCAAACCTTAGTGTGCTAATCCCAAATCTCAATGCAGAGAAAGATCTTTTTTTATAGTACAATAGAATGCATTAATTATGCATGACAAACACCTATCTGTATATATCCTACATAAATTAGTGTCAGAGCAAACAGCAGTGTAATAATCATTACACGTGTGGAAATATAGTCACCTGCATGTGCAAAGCAGTTGCAGAAAATACAGAAGACTGGCTGCTTCAAGAGTCAGAGGACAGTCAGCCCTAAAGCTGGAAGAAACGAGGCTCAAAGATCAAGTTTAAATTTAGAGGATTTGTAAAAGCTATTCTTTTTATGGTTTTCAGAATCTTATTTTAGCATTGCTAATTCACTCTTGTGTTTGTCATGGCTTGTGCCTTGGGAGAAAAAGACATAGTAGGGTTTTTGTTTTGTTTCCTTGCTTAATTCAGTACAAAAAAGTAAAGAATTCAGGCCGGACACAACAAACAGCCACGGAAAATCTTGATTTGAATGTTTAGTTGCAACAAAGTCTAACTGGAGTACATAAGCAAATGCACTCACAGATGGACACAAAAGTAAAATATTGGCTAAGCTCTGGCCTGTTTTAAAACCCCAATCAAAACTGAATCCTCAAGAGATTCCTGCAGACAAGAAGGAAAGTTGTTAGGGAAAATTCATTTTGAGCTTTTTTTCCTGTTTTCGGATACAGCGTGCCTTTCCATATCTAAAAAAAAACCCACACCGAGTATTCTGATTTCCAAAGTTCTTAAATAATGCATCGTACTGGAGATGTCAACACAATTTACCATGATCTCAAAAATACACACTTTGTGAATTAAAACAAAATTGATAGTGAGCAAAAAAATAAAAATAAAAATGGGCATGAAATTACATCTAGAGATGCTTGTGATTTTTTTGTCAGCTGTGACAACTCGCATTGCAGAACCTTGAAGTGTGCAGCAACGCATACTCGCTAAATATGCATGGTAAGCTCAGCAGGGAGAGTCCACTCAAAGACTGCACATTAATCAAATTGTTCCTACTAGACGGATGTACAATTGCTGATGACAGTATTTAAGGATTTTACCGGACGAATGAGAACATTTCCAGTGTTTTTCTTTAACACACACACAACGTGCTGACAATAGGCAGGAACAGTTATAAAAGATTTAAAAGTAAACTGAAAGAATTCCCAGAAAAAAGACAAGTGCGGCCCATACATCATCAGTGCCTCCATTATGGTTTCAATCCCTTTCTCTACCAGCTCCTTCGGATCATCCAGCAACTCTCCGCCTTCTGTTTCTCATTGAAACTATTCCACTGCTAACCAGATTCTTTCGCCGCTGCAGAGAAAAGACACTGTGACTGAGGCAAGGTCATCTCGAGACTCACGTTTCCAATTTGCACTTCTTTCAGTAGATAGTCACAAAAGGTTATTAAAGAGCTGTCTGTGCAATTTGATCCTTCATCCATATACCAGGAAAAAAAAAATCAGACCAACATGGTTTCATGAGCACGACTCAAAAAAAAAGCTACGAGTATCGAGTGCTTTGCTAGCTTAGCTTTGGCGTATCATCCAGACGTTAACTTGACACTGTATGTTCGGGTTGTGCTGAGAGAGAAATGTGGTTTCAATAAAGTGCAAGCCCGGGCTTCTTTTACCAGCGTGTTACACACAACCTAGTGCCTATATGTTTACAAGCACACACATCTCCACATGGACTCTTCTTCCATACAGAGTTGCTTCAAATCCAGCAAAACCATTCAGGTCAAACCACTTTTGTATCGTGGAAGAATGTAAGATATGTGGTGGGCACCTGTTTTCAATTCCGTTAGTAGAGGGGGACCGATGCATGCGCGTGAGTTGTGTGTGTGTTTCAAGCAGAATGTGAGTGAGGGATTACCTCAATCTGTGAATTTGCTGTGACCAGACTTGTGTGTGGCCCCCTCCTGTGAACCCTGTGTAAGGAGACGCAGAGCAAGTCGACGGGGCCAGTGAGTAAGATGAGTGGTATGTTAACATACACTGTTCTCGATGTAAAGTACAACCGCTCTGTGCTGCTGTGGATGTGTGTAAGTGTGTATGCGTGTGCTCTAGCCTAGGCAACAGCCCGCAGACAACAAATCAAAGACAGAGAAGTGGACAAAATAACATCAACTGTCTTTCACTAGTTTTGGGCTATGTAACTCAAACCATTTGTTGGGGGGGAGATGGTGTGAGGAAATGTGTATGGGGTGTGAGAGGTTTTCACATCTGTTTGGCAGTGGTCGCTGTCTATCACTCCCTAATGGGAAAAGTACGCTTTTTAGATACTAATGACCTCAGTATGTTTGGCTTGTACAGAAACAAGGTGTGCAAAGGTATTCTTTTCCCGGGAGAGAAACATCATCATGTCTTATCCTTTTTTTTCTTGCACTTTAGAGCTACCTATAAACCGCAACCAAACATAACCAAAAACATAAGGATTTTAGCAGCTGCAAGTTGGGAAAAGGGTTTTTTATGAATGATTGCTTTATTATAGGCTAACACGCTGTTTTGTAACTGTGACTGAATAATTTTGTTCGCAATAAATCAACAACTTAATTACCAATGTTTTATGCATTTGGAAATCCCTGTTGCTTCTTTGCCCAATGCAGTCCATTCCATCATTCATCCATTCCTACCTTGGAAAAACAGAAATCTAAATATTAACAAGGAATAATAAAGTGATCTGTCAAGAAAAAGGAGATATCAAACCACAACGTTGCCTAGAAAGTAATTTAGGAATGATGTTACCTCACACTTGTACCCCAAAGACCTTTGGCAAAAAGAATTTCATTGGCAACATTGCTTCTCAAAATCTCAAGGTTGTTTTATAATCAGGTTCTGGCTTACTTCATCAGGCGTGATTGAGAGGTGTAAGCAGTAAAGTAATTGTACCGAATCTTCCACATAGTTATGAGAAAAGATCACTGCCTTGGACAAAGAAAAGGTCACAAAGATGTTGCAAAATCCATTCCTAGAGATGTATTTGTAAGTGCAATTCACAAGTTTAAAGTTAGAGGAACAACAGCTATTTGAATTTAGCAGATAGAGGAATTTATTGATGGCTGCCAACAGACTCCTGAGTAGGCTGGTGGTCAAAACCCTGCACTGATGTGAAGCATCAATTGGTGGCAGCAGCAAGTGAGACTTTAGCTTCTACCAGAGGGACGTAGGGTAAATGCTGAAGGTCTCCATGTCTGAACTACTAGACAGTCCACACTACTCAACAAAAAGCAACAGAAAAGTCAGCTCCACTTGCTAATAATAATATAAATAAACCAAAGACTTTTTTTTTTCTAGAGTTGTGAATCCAGATTGAAATTTCTGAGGCCGATGGATCAGTGGCATCACTGTAGGAGACAAAATGGAGCTTTTGCTTTTGAGAACGCCCTGGCTTCAGCAAAGCATAATGGTGGATCAGTGATGCCCCAGGGCTTCTTTGCTTCCCCTGGGAACCTGCAACATGTGTAGGTCAAAATGAATTTAATGAATCAACATTAATGAACCGGAGTACTTTGCTCAGTTGGAGTGGCTAAGATTTCTTTTAGTGTGCGGCCACAAATTGGTGACTGGCTATGAATCATGTCTGAACAACCGGTTGTTACATCTAAAAGGGACCTCAAACCTTTTTGAAGTAGTTAAGACGCTTTTAATTAATGGGGTTAGGGGATTTTGAGGCACTTTTAGTCATCACACTTTTAATGACTTTTAGTCATTAAAAGTAACCTTTTGTGTTCAGAGAACCACTCATCTTCTTAGTTGTGTTGGGTTGTTTAAGTAATTCTTGTTTGTATTGTTTAGCTGTGTCAGGCTTCATCAGCTGATGGTATGTGAAGTATGTTTCTTTCTACACACAATGGTCTAAATACAATACATGTGTAGGTATGAATGTACAATGCATGTGCAAAACAACAACATATAATTCAATTAAAATTACTGCAGGTGTTATGGCGATATATCCAGGGTTGGTTCTTCTGGTCCCAACAAATGCCATATTTTATACTTAGGAGCCTATCAGAATGTGGTTCTATGATTGCAAAGGTCCTATTATTCATATAAGAAGAAAACCACCCAATATTCAGAGAAAATAATAACCCTAACCCGACCCTATCATTAGACAGTGTTAATACAGAGTATTTTATGACATCCAAACTAAAACGTCCCAATAATATTATTTCATTTCCAGGAAAGCAATTAAGGGCCTTGCCACTAACTTCTCTCCAACTTTAGAAAAGCCAATTTAGGTATCGGGGCATAATTGCTCCGTCCAGATGGGTCCGGATTAGGCTTTTTCAAAATGGGATTTAAACCCGCTTGTTAGAAACGCTTAATTTTATAGCTTAAGTGAAGTTAATCTAGGTCAAATCTGCCAAAATGCAAAGGCAGGAAAAACATTTTCCTAAATGCAGAATATGAGTTATACAGAATAATTTCAGCTGTTACATAAAATAGTTTTAACAAAAAAGGTGTTCATCATTCAGCCTGTGCAAAAATGGAATAGTCTGAAGTTCAACAAACATGTTTTGAAAATCCTCTTGTAGTTGTGGTTTTCAAAGTCTGTTTAACAACTTTAAGTCCAATTAGTGTCAGAAAAGCTGAGTGTTAAAGACCAATGTCAGCCTCATACCTGACATTTTTACAACTAGAGATTAGTAACGCTGTCATCTTCAGAACTGTCAGCTGAAAAGCTTCAATCTTATCTGGTTATTCATCTCATCACACACCTTTGCAAAAACTGTAATTGTGAGCTGAATATCTTGTAATTGTAAAGAAACAGGACTCTTCTTCAGAGATAGAGAGGGATACTAACCTCAGGCTACTGAAACCCTGAACCATCAAAGAGTTTTGCACTTAAAACACTCTCCTTACACAAAACACCTGCTTAAGCTGCAAACACGGTGCAAATTATTGATTTCTAAAAGTTTTAACAACCGACTCTTTCAACAACACCTTGAAATTCACTCTGTTAAAAAAAAAATACCCTTGCAAATCAAGTCTTAGGCAAACAAAGCATTTACTTCAGTAAAAAAGACATCTGTTACATTTGGAGTTTAGGAGAGCTATCTTTGATCCCAGGCTCTATGATGAATGAGGCTTATGAAGACCAGATCCCAAGCAGGGCACCAACGCAAACACACAGGATCCCAGACTCCTTTTTACTGGTGGAATAATCACCATAATCACGGCAATCATCCTCCATTCTCAAACTATATCCACACACATTACTTATGCTTCAGTCAAAATGAGGGTCTGTCTTCAGATGAGCATACAGTGCAGAGCCAGATTAAACACTGACAGAATCGCATTGCAAGACTTTTAAAATTCATTGAACCTTTATAATGTGAAATGCTGAGAAATGTCGTAAAATGTTCCATATGAATATTAATCTGTGCGGTTGTGTACTAACCAAGATATCTCAAACTTTGGCAATTTTGCAAAGTTAAAATAATGACTCATAATGATCCAATTAAAAATAATTGATTGACTGATGGGATAGTTTCCTAATTTAATAAATATTTTCTGAATCATTTTACGGCAAAACCGTTACAAAAGAATTACACATTTGCAAGGAAGTTTAAGCCAGGAAAATCAAATGCAATTGTGTATTATTGTGACCCATAGCGTTACAGACTGATGTCAGTTTCATACCTGACATTTTTACAAGAATAGTAACACTGTCATCTTCAGATCTTATCAAAATTTATATTTTGATAAGTCACTTACTGTGTTTATAGGATATTTTAGTCACTTGTATGTAACAGGTCCTTGTAAAAAAAATAATAGTTTTTTTTTTATTTATTTTTTTATAAACCTGTAAAGCTGAAGCACATTTGGGGTTGAACCCATCCTTTCCATTCTTCATTCCATCGCTGCAGAATTCGGGATTCTTGTAAAAAGAAAGAAAAATATCACAGCTCACCTTCAAAACGATGGTTAGTCCCATCTGAGTTTGTGCAGAAGCGCGTTATGACAAACTGTGATAAATAGTTCGGCCAGATGTTTATGGAGAAAGAGAATGGGACTTTTTCCAACCATTCATCTTTTCAAATACCTCCCAAAGGCTTTCTATTCACTCTTGTGTGGCCACAGCTGCTGTGTTTTCTGATCTTGTCTTTTGGTCATCTGAAGCTTCATGAAAGAAATTTCATCTGTTCTCCCAGGTGATAGCATATAGTGCCTTATTAAAGTTTTCATGAGGGCATAAACTTTTACCGCTTCTGATGTTTGCACAGCTTTGTGTTAGTCGATCACTTAAAATTTCCTCAAAAAAGAAAAGATTGACTTCAATGTCACCAAATGTGGGGAAACGACCAAGGGGTGTGAATAATTCTGCAAGGTCCCTTTTTCTGAGTTTTCTTATCGGTAGAGAGTTTCTAACAAGTAAAATTTTGAGTTGTTTTATTTGTTCTCGTGAATTTGCCGGATTTGACATTCATTTTCATGGTTTGCAAAACAAGTCTGACGAAAAACAAATCAACAATGTTTGAAATCAATTTGGATCGCCTCATGTTATTTTTACAAGTAAATGCCACTTCTATTATGTAGAAAACCTCAACGTACACCAATCTGTCAAGTTGTTTTTGTGAACTCATATATCAGCGTGAATACATTTGCAATTATGCTGTTTTATTGATTTGACGCTCTCAATTTAGACTCCACATGGGCTCGAGGGCTGCACATGGAGTAGAGCCGTTGCCTCACATGCCTTCAAGTTTAGAGTTTGTGTTTTGATCCCATGCATGTGCACAATCATCAGGTAAATTAGGCGACGAGCTTGGATAGGCTCCAACCCTGCCCTCCATGAATCTGAACAGGGTAACAGTGAAAATGTGCAGTTTGATGGAAAGCATTCATGATAAAGATTTCTTATTAAAATGATGAGCTGCATTATCTTGGGTTGTGCATACATGTGTCAAGCATTATGTAACCATTTGAGGCACAATGCCATGTAATAAATTTCAAATAATCCCAAATGACAGAGTGATTGTAAGAACTATTATTTCAGATTTTAGATTTTAGACATACAGGTTGGGTTTGCCACAGTACATAAGCTGCCAGCAATACTTGGGAGGAAGGAAGATGTTAACTTTGCATGTCCTTACTATATTATCTTTTTGCATTTAAAGCAAGAAAATTCACAAAATTACCTAACATGCTATCCACAGAAGTAAAACAAGGGACAACTGGAGACTCTGTGAGGTTAGTAATGGTTCTTTTATGTACAATATAACAACACTCGTCATATTTTAGCAAGTATAGAAAAGTTTTAAAAAATCCTCAGAGCAGCGGCCAAAAAGTTGGCCAGGTAACCCCACTTGCTCATTTTAGATGTTAGAAAGTTAAATGTGTTTATATCAGAAGGATGCATCTACTAGATGTGAGCACATATCAACATCAACCTGTTGATGCTGCCGCCAGCCTCCTGCAATATAACAGCATCTTTAGAATAGATACACACAATTTGCTTGGTTTCTTACAAGTCCATATGGAGATGTTCAGATTGTTAAGCTTGCAATGGGCAAGTTTCTAATTTTCTAGACTGAAAATTAGAAACTTTGTTGCTCTGTCACAGAAAATGTAGCAGCACAGCTTACCGAGTAACATACTACTCACAATAAGCTTTTTTGTAGCCAGGCAGGTCCTTTTAGGAACTTTTTTATATATAAACAAGATACCCAACAAAATCCCTGGCAACTTTCTAAACAAATCAGTTTTGTTGGGTTGCAGTCCTCTACCAACCCCCCGTCCCGCCGCAGGCACAAAGGAAATAATAGAACTGAAGTTTGCATTACAGCGCAGTAATGATCAGAGTCTAGAGTGTGCTCCAAATTTAGGGCCAGCTAATTAAACTTACTGTGGCTGCACACATGTCAATCATTTTCTCACTGTTAGAGAGGACAGAACAGCTCTGAGGCTGTTTGAGATACGAACGGTGCTGAGAGGACAGTCCTGTCACTTCTTATGCTGTTGTGCTGAAATTGTAAATATTCATAAGCCGTTCATAAAGGCCTGATAACAGAAGTTTGATACTAGTTTTCTCTTTCTAATTCAGGGGACTCTGAAAGGCCACAACTTAAGAATACTGAACAAAGGTCCAGCATACTTAGACTCTCATGCAAGTTATGATCCTGAGAAGTCTGAACAAACTTGTTTACACAAATCAAAGTGGCTTTCAAGCATATGGAAAGATTACTAAAATTACAATTTATATGGTGGATATAATTCAAAAGAGCAGTTAGATAATTTTAAAAAAATACATTTCCTGCAACAAATTCAAAATGACCTATTCTTTTAATTTCGTTAAGTTCAATGAATGAATGAGAAAAATGAACAAATGATAAGCAAGTGAGATCATTATATAGCAATCAAGATAAGGTCCAGCTACCGCAATACCTCAGGTGCTGAGACAATAACATTTGTGTGTTTTAGCTCAGCTGCATTCCTGCATCTTTTCTGGAGGTACATGCTTGAAGGAAGTGGACTGGACCAACCAAGCTTGCAGAACCAGGCTATTAGTGCTGATATCAGGGCACGCTGGCAGAAAACCTATGTTTTTCTCTCTGCCAGTAGAAGAACTGGGTTGAGCCAAAGCCAGCCGAACATCTGCTCCTGGTTAGAGGTGTCGGCCCCTGCCATTCGCAGTAAAGGTTCACAGAGAGATTTCACTCTGCCTTTTTTTGCCTGGGCCACTTAGAGCAGTCTTCTAAGCTCTCTCAGGGAAAGCAGGTCTGAGGAAAATACCTCAGAAAATTTAATTCCGATTTTCACTTCCGTGCTGCTCTCTTCTGACCGAAACAAATTTCATTTTACACTTAAAGAGTCGTAAAAATTCCTTCAATAACATAGCGCTTCTTCACAGACACGCTAACCGTGGTGTTTAAGAAAAAAAAGAAGATGAAAAAATTAAAATAAAAATGCTTTCAGTAAATGTAACAAATAAATTGACTGAATTTATGAGATCTGTATTTTTAAAATGTAAAATCTTCTTTTTTTTTTCTCTCATTGCTGCAAGTGAGGTCTAGGCTTTCATATGTTATATTTCAAAATTGAATAAATTTTTACAACAGTAATAAAAACTGTGACCATATCAATAAAATTTTATTTTATTCAAACCAAAAATGTTTTAACAACACACACACACACACAAAAAAATCTTGTTGAAGGGACATCTGAAGAAACATCTGAAAGAGATTATATTTTATTTCCTTAAAATGTGTCAGAAAAGTTGGTTATAAGAAAACCCCAAAGTACAGATGGTGTACGGTATGTCTGCCTGCGCTGCATCACCTGTCCAACTGGACTGTGATGAAAAATCTGAGTGAAAAGAAGAGCAAGGAGAGTCAGACTGTTGTGCTCAGTGGCTATAGACCTCAACACAGCCGAAAAATCCCATCCTCAATTTCTTTGCTGCACGTCTTCCTTTCAGATAACGGTCAAATAAAGGCCACTAGTGCCAAAAAACTTCTTGGAACAAACAATGGATGTCTGGGGTACTGTCGTATGTACTCTACTCATTGCAATGGTAAATTGTCCTTCCACTGAAACACAACCACTTTATAGTTAGCGTTTCTAAATCATGTTGGAAACAAAAGGACTTCCCTGAATGTGAAAATCTGGAAAACTGAGACGTTTGAGGCAAGAGAACATTTTCCAAACCATTTTTTTGAAACCTGGATGTTTACTTAACTGTGATTAATCACAACACTAAAGTGTGATTAATCTGCCAAAATGTTTTAAGTGATTGACAACACTACAAAACATATAACATAAAATACTGCTTCACAACACTGCATTCAAAATGGTGAAACTGAAAAACTGGCTGCTGACTGGAATCAGATGTATTTTAGCCTGAGTGGTGAAACTTAGTGAAAAATGTAAAAATCTTTTGTTCTTTGGCTTCATTCAGTAAACACATCATCCTGAACACTGCCAGGTCAAACGATCCACTACACTCTTTGACTTGGAAGTTGTAATTGTGGGAAGAAAACTAACAGTTGAGTACTTGTAGTAACAACAAGGAGTTTAAAAATACATATTTGGAGAAAAAGCAATCAGTTATTGCTTCTTATGACTTAATACAGCTGCCAATCTGACCAGGAGTTAATATCACCCCAAGCAACCACTATACAATGAACAGGACAAATGCAAAAAAAAAAAAAAAAAAAGCTACATGTCACTCTCTACAGTCTTCACTCAGCATGCTAAATGCTGGGGCTCATGATAGTGCAGGTAGGAAAATATTGTAAAAGCATGACTTGTTTGAAAGGGTTGACAGGAGAAAACCTCTTCTACCTAAAAACAATATAGCAGAATGACTTAGGTTTGCAAAGTTACATTTGAATGAACTGCATGACCTCAGGAAAAATGTCCTTTGGACAGATGTGAATGAAGTAGAAATGCTTGGCCACAGACAATGAAGTTTTTGGTGAAAACCACATATTGTCACAATCCTTGGGTTTTGTGTTAGTGTTTCTAGTTGGGTCGTTTTAGTGTTACTTCCTCTTCATATTAGTGCATTAATTTGCTTAGTTTATTCTTGTGTTAGATGAGGCATCTGCACAACAGCCAAGCTGTAACTGTATCACAATAATAAGTGGAAAGTCTGCAACAGAATTGCTAATAAAAAGAAAGAAAATCTTCAAGGTCTTGCAATCGCTCAGTCAAATGCAGACTACTTGTCTAACTTGTAGGAGTTGAGTAATATGCAATTCTGTTCAAACCATCATTCTTGTTGATTTGAGTAAAAGTGGACTACTATCATAAAATAAAGTGACTTCCTACTGTTCCTGTCAAGTTTCTAAACTTTGCAGAGATAAACCCAGACTATATGAAGTTGTGGGTTGTAACTTGAAGAGTCAAAGTACAATCCAATCACATTTTGTTGCAATTAACGACACAAAAAAACAAACAAAACCCCCCAGTGCAACGAATCATTGCTTTGGAAGGTAATCTGGACACTTGTGAGGCAGTGATCTCTATAAAACACTAATCTGTCTCATTTTCTGACACCAAAAACAAAGCAAAGTGGCTAAGCTTTTCCTGAAGCTGTGCATGGTGCTGCATATTCATGTTATGCATCAGGGATTTAAACGAAGGGGAGTTCATTCAAGTATAACATCTTTTTGTAATTAAATGAATTAAAGAAAATCTCTTGCCAGAAGATTTAATCCAGGTAAAAAAAAAAAAAGCACTAGTCACATTCATTTGAAATAGAAGCTTCAGGCATTTTGTTGCAATAACACCAACAACTACATCCTTGTGAAACACTATGGTGATGATAGTCAATATGTGAGGATCTACTAAATCCCCTCCCTGTTTTAAAAGTAGAACCAAATACATATGGTATTTTTCCTAAGATAGCTTAATGGAAAAGAACACACAATATGATGTGCATGACAGCAAAATGGCTCTATGGCAGCTGAGATTTCTCTATAAAATCCCCATGTATACGAAGTCAATATGGACATTAATAATGGGTCAATAATCTATTCTTTTCTCTCAAAAAGTGCCCTTGTGTCTAAAAATGACCATTCTTATTTTAATGTTTTTTGTGTATAAACTCTTTAGCTGGAATAAATCTGTGATTGCAGTCCAGGCATGTAAATCGATACAAGAAGGTTTGGTTTTATGATGGAAGTGATTAAACAGGAACCGTGGACTGGAATTTGTGTTTACATTGTTAGTTTATAGAGCAGTATGGCATTGACGATTCTCAGTTATTTAATAAAAATAATTTTGCAGTATTTTTTGTTTGTTTTAATTCTGTCATTTCGGGGA
Organism: Poecilia formosa; assembly: GCF_000485575.1. Classification (NCBI taxonomy): domain Eukaryota; kingdom Metazoa; phylum Chordata; class Actinopteri; order Cyprinodontiformes; family Poeciliidae; genus Poecilia; species Poecilia formosa. Next base: position 93,192 of record NW_006800244.1, on the reverse strand, counting down.
ATGATCGTCATGCGTGTTTAACCTAGACGTTCATATTCAGACATATCTACTTGAATTAAAAGTTAAGAACTTGCTTTGTTTCAGTATGTTGCTTCAGAGTTTCCCACTTCACAATGGGGAGCTATGAAGAGCTATGAATCAATATTAATAATTCCAAATATTTCAGAAAATGCCATTTCAGAAAATATTAATTGTACAGCACCTTTGTGAATGACAGAGTTGCTGCATTGAAACACATTTCTTTTAACTCAGAAAGTTAACACGATGTCTTGAAAAAACAAAAACATCTTCAAAAACATATGACCTTTTTCATTACAAAAAACAAATCCAAATGTGTTTTGAGAGGAAGACAGGCAGAATATTCTGTGCGGCATAATTAGGAAGCAGCTTCTTGTCATTTACCTCTGAGGCACATTCATGTTCTCTTTTCATGTGAAGGTCAGAGATCACAGAAAGCCAGCAGCAATGTCTTCAGACCAGGCAAAACTTTCTTGCTGAAGAGTTGAACTAGGTGAGACATGTTTTCTCAATTAAGTTTTTTTTTGTTGATGGTGTTACTTTTTTTTTTTTTTTTGCTGAAAAGAATATCAGCATTTTCAATCGTTTCAAAAATAATTCCTAACTTTAGATTTGAGGCAGTGCAAGTGTGTAGGGGGTTTGTACATTATTTTGAAGAAAGATTGACTTTTGAAGGAAAAACACAAAGTTCTGTGGGGTTTTTGTTTTATTTAGTTATAGGAGATAAACAAGAGATAATGTTGTGAGAGGTTTATATAAACAACCCTTTTTGTTTAAAATGTTTTCTTAAAAGAGCCCTGACAATGTTACCTGTGCTCTGAGCTTTCTGGGAACCCTAGCATTGTGAATTTACCGAACCATAACCATTTACAGGTTTTTTTTAGAAAACCTTCTAGGCGGTTTTACATAACAGGTGTTGGTTGGCTTAGCGGGTAAAAACTGCTAGCTCTGCCCAGCATAAACAGAGGAAAAAAAATAAATGTTAAACTTTCATTGTTTCCATTTTATCAGGGAAATATTTGTTCTTTCTTTGCTCTTTTTTCCCCCCACTGTTGCACATTCCTCACTCTTTCCACCCCTCTATTTCTTCAAAACTGTTTGAATCTCACTTAGTTCAGCCAAGCTCTTGTTTTCTCATCTGAAGGGTTGAGAGCTGCTCTGTGAATCTGCAGCTCAGCAGGACACCATCGAGTGATAGATGGCCCCTGACAAGGTCCAACACAATCCAACCAACCATATGCTCCAGGAAGGAAAAAACCCCAACAAAACATTACATGGAATTAAAGAGGATTCATAAGTGGTGAGGATAGAAACATGCCAAACTGTTATGCAAGCAACATTTTCGGGGGTTTACAGAAGTAAAATGTTCAAGAGTTTACATCTGAACATCTGATCTTCGGTGGGTCAAAATACCGCACAGTTTATTGTGACCACTTTTGGAATTTTTGCAATGGCTGGCATTTTTTTTTTACATAAATGACTTTTATACATGGAAAGAAATTACTTAGCTCCTAATATCTGAGTTGATTTTTTTTATACATAAATGTGTTAAACTACGTCAAAAAAAGAAAAAGCTTTCCACCCTCCGCAAGGAGAGTAAGGTATATAAGGTCATTGCTTAGGAAACTGAGTTTCCATCATCCAACAAAATGCTAAATGAAAGAAATCAAGTGGTACAAAAAGGTCCACAAGCAACAAGGACAAACAAAGTTTATTAGTATTAACAAGATATGGATTGTAGCTGGAGTCTGTATGCACAGTCATGTTGAGAATAAGGACTACAATAGTCCCGTTCCTCCTCCACCAAGTATTGCAAATATATACTGTACAGCATGTAGAGCTACAGGCCTACATTTCAGCAAGAAAGAAATTTAATGGCCTTTTGTAATATTCACACTTTTGGAGAAACTGAATTTTGGATTTTCATTAGCTGCAACTCATAACCACCAAAATGTATGGAATGAAAAGTTGAAAATATAGAAAAGTTTGTCTGATTAATCTGTAAACTTTTTCATTTGAATTAATTAAATAATCTAACAATATTTTAAGTCACTGTGATACATCATGAAAAGATAATTCTCTAACATAAGAAAAAAATTTGTCCTAGAGTATAGATCTGCAATTTGCCCCTGGGGCAATAGGTCAGAGGCAAATCACTTCTCCAAACAGTGGTTACAGCTTCCTAGCCTCATGCTATATTTAATGCTTTTAAATATAGTAGTAATAATAAATGTAGGTCTTAACAGTTTTTCTTAATGATTGTATTGAGTTTCCACAACACAGTGACACAAAATGTATCAGCAGCATATATCTTTCAGCCTATTTACCTGTCATTAGTTTGTCATTGCAAAATATATCAACACCTCCTATAAGAAAAATAATTTATTTTTTTCCTCTCTTTGCAAAAGTTTGATGTTTTTATTTATTGGAAAATATTAAGTAATAAATGTTAGGCTTTCAATGATGACAACATATTTCTTTAGTAAATATTTATCAAAAAGTATACTTTTTTTTCTAAACATCATGTAACATTCACAGCTCCTTCTAAGCCTTCCTTAGCTCGACTGACGTCAAAAATGGCGTTTTGGACTCTAAAGGTTGCTGACCCCCTTTTCTAGAGGGTCAACAGAAATTTGCAAATCTGCTTCAATTTTGATTTGCCATGCCTGATCAGTTCTCAAATACCGCCTTTTCTCTCACTGTGAAATGGAGACGCTTTCCCAGAGGACACACATGTACACTAACGTGCACATGCAAAAATGCTCCAAACATTTGTGCGATACTAATGAGTGTGTTAAATTCCAGTGCAAGTTGTTGAGAGAAGAAACATTAGTGTAACATTCTTAAACACCAGGTCAAATCACTTCTCCAAACAGTGGTTACAGCTTCCTAGCCTCATGCTAGCTCTCCTTGTAGAACAAATTTTCGCACCATAAATACACAAAAAGAGACCTGACACACACACACGCACACGCACCCATGCAAACATGTTTGATAGTCATAAATAATGGATGGGAACCTGTGAGTCAAATTAAATGAAATAAAATGTGTTTAACTGGTAATGAATGAGGCATGTTTTCCCCTCAGAATAACAACTTCATCTGGACTTGTACCGAGCTCACATACACATACACTGTGTGTATATACGTACACACATTTCTTTTTTTTTTTTTTTTTTTTAAAGAGGCACCGGCATTCCAGCTCCAGATCTGTCCCATTGGTGCAAGCTGCCTCAAAACAGTCAGGAACACAGTGTCATGATTTGAAATCTGACACAAAACGTATGCTTTCTGGAGTTCCCAGGGAAAATGTGGAGGTTCAGTGTCATGCCAAACAATCTTAGAAGAGGAAGGGCTGCTTTCAAACATTTCCCATGCGTCAGGCTATTAAAATGACATTCGTTTGCAGGTTGCTGGCACTTGTCTCGGGCATATTGCAAACACATGGAATTACATTATATGTCCATCCATGATTTAAACACTAGGTATTCTTTGATGCAAAGAAAAACAGACACTTCTGGATCTGTGAAGGCCATGTGGAAAGAGTGAGGAAAAAGAAAGGAAAACAGGCAATACAGCAATCAAGAGTTTGTCACGCTGAGATTACATCACTGCTGATAATTGTATCCTGACAGGTACGGAAAGGAGGAAGAAATAGCATGTTAGAAATTTATTCAAACAAACATAAAACAGAAGGTCATGTAATTTTATATGTAGTCATGTTCTGAAAGAGCCCCTTTGTCTGAAGATACTACTCGGCGTTACACTGAAAAAGGCCTCCATGTGTGAAACTCTAGTATTGCACTGCAGGGCTTCATTCTGAAGCCAAACTTTGTCGCTGTGTACATGAATGTAAGTAATCTAATCAGCCAAGTTATTTAAAGCATGGTTGCGATTACAGATACACCTAAAACTAATGTGACTTTTAACACAACTCTGCAATTAAGCTGCACACAGGGGGTTCAATAGATGTTTTTAATAAACCTAGTCAGAAATATATGATACATACAGGGTGTTTTCACACATAAGGAGCACTTCCGTTCCATTAACCTTTTCCAGGAATCATGGTAAGTTTTTTTTTTTTTTTTGTATTTGCTCAGCACTTAACAGGGAAAACATCAATCACTAGGGCAGAAATGTACTTCCAAAAAACATCTACGGTTGACTGTATGTACCCTATCATTCACCAGGAACATTAAAATAGACATTTGTGTAGTGAGAGCAGTCAGATTTACTTATTTTCTAGGCCTGCAATTCAGTTTCATCAGTTTAAACTCATTTACAGCTCATATTTGCTGTTGCCTGCAGCGGTGGTAGAGTTTAATTAAGTGATGTCCATTTGCAGTTGCGGTGAGAAAGGAAGTAAATAATTGATTCAAAAATAATTAATTGGGGTATTAAGTTGTTTATGCTCTGAGGCACAAATAAAGACAAACACAGCCCCTGTGAATCATTGACAGATTTTCAAGTAACAAGAAGATGCTGCTGCTGAATGTGTGTGGTAAATCCTTCTTTGGGTCATGTCTGTCAGGCTTTTGTTAAATACCTCTTAAAATGGCAAACTTTCTTTGAAGTGATTATAATTCAGTTTAACGTCGTAAACACATAGAAGTTTAATCCCAACTTCTCCTTTCTTCTTGTTTACCCTCTGTGAGAGAACACAGAAGTTTGCAATAATGAAATTCATTTAAAATTTACTACAGCTGCAGCTTTACACAGACTTACGGTTACTTTATTTCCATTCTAAATTATGGTCCCTGTATTATAATGAAGGAGTAAAGTTTACTGCTAAAGTTAGCAAAATCTCAACCTGTCAAATTGGTATCAAAACAGAGAAAGGGAAGCTAATGTTAGCCTAGCAAATGGCAAACTCATTCCTACGCAAGTTTTTGTGGTCATATATATTTGGGTCAAGCAGTTTTTACTTTAGAGTTGTAGTTCTCAAAGTTGGGTTCGAGAACCCACTTTGGGTCACAAATGTGTACTTCCTCCATCTCGAGATTCACTTCAGAAATTAACCTAAATACTAAAGCAAAATGACGATAGAGAGGGCATGCATTTGATAAATAATTGTAAAAGATAAGAAATAAAATGATAATCAAATCTTGAAAATAAGTAAAAAGAAAGTATTGGTCTGTATGCAGACCGTCGATGCCATTTGTGTTCTTATTGGACCACTTTTCAGTGAAAGTACCTGCATGCTCAATCAAGAGTTGTGGTCCTAAGTGTCTTGCATTTTATTTTGTGGGTCAGAAGCTTGAAAGCTTGGGAACCACAGCTTTAGGGGAATCATTGTTGGAACATTAGAGCTGCTCTGTGAAATGATGTTACCCCTTTGCTGGTTACCAGCTCGCTGTCTGGAACATCTGATTTCGATCATTCTATTTATTTGATAATGCTCCAAAGATTAATGTTTCTGTATAACAACAATGCATTTGTGACACGCCTCAGTTGCTAGCTAAACAGCACAGCAGAACTCCAGCTTATCTTCTTCAAATACTAAACAAAGGGGATTGCAGTAAAAACCTACACACAATCTTTAATGCTCCTCATGCCGCCACGGTCTGTCAATATTCCACATTAGGAGCTCAAAACCAACAATGTTCTTATAGACAACAAGAAATCAGAGAAGATCATTCTCATTTGTCTGCCAACACACAGAAAGATACTTTGTGTGCCATTATGGTGTAAAACTTGGGAGAAAGTCGCTTAAATCTGTGTTAAGCAATAACCTGGAGATACAACAGGCGCTACAGAAGCTGCAAGCAAAAAAAAAAAAAAAACCCTCAATCTGTCCAAATTCTCACCTTGTGTTTGCATAATCACAAAGTCATTTTTAAATAGAGAAAGACGCCAAAGAACCATTTCAGACCTTAAAAAGAGTTTCTAACAGGCTACTAGAAAAGGGAGAAAGGAGCCACATAGCAGAACTAATAGGAAAGACAGAGCGTGTTTCTCTCAGCTGAAAGAAAATATGTTTCGTTTTGAAGTGAGTACAAACAGAAAGCTGTAACTAGAAGCAATCTGTGGACGGCTGTGCCAGTTTGTTTGATGAAAACATTTTCAAGCCCTTCACAGATGTTTAGTGAATTTGCTCCTATGTGGATGCTTCTAATGTTTGTCTTTACAGATTTTCCACCTTCTTCTTTCCTGTATATTCTTTCTGGTGCCTGGTACTTTTTGTCAGGGAAAGAACTTCACTCCAATGCTCTTTGTTGCTACGTTACAGAAGGAATTGCTTTTTCTGACATATTTTTGCTTCAAACGTATTAATCTCATTGTTGTAGAGTAGCATAAGTAAGATCATTATCTACCCAACAAACAATATTTGAATGTCTATGAACAGGTGTCATGTATCGGACAAGTATATCACGGTTTTAAGAAGTTACGGTTTAAAAAAAAACACAAAAGTTTTACAACGCAGTTTCTTAAATTAGATGCCAAAGAAAGAGTGGCAGCAGTTTTCATCTGCCTGTATTGAGCTTTGAGTAGCACTGCCGCTTATATTAAGCTTATATTATTCATTCGGGGGAAGGCTATGTCAGGAGCGCCAATTGTTAGTGGTTAATCCAAAACATAATTAACAGATTATGCCTACGCTGTATTGATGTTAAGTCAAGCACAAAGGGCTGAGCTTTTCACATGTTGAGAGCATTTTTGCAGATGCATCCTTTACTACAAAGGAGCAAGTGTACACTAAAGTATTGCTATGTTGTTGTATTTTAAGCAACACAATATTTATTTTCATAATATAACAAGAAATTTGATTATTTGTTTATTTTTATCATTGCATAAAAAGACTGAAATGAAGAATCTGTCGAATGTGTAAATTTTTTGTATGATTAATTGTCAAAATAATCAATAAAGAAAATACTATTGATTGATAGCTAAAATGATCCTTAGTTGCAGCCCTGGTTTATTTGAACTAAATGCTTCATTGATCAAAACCCAAATATTTAAAAAATAGCATTACTGATGCTAATTTTATCGTGTGAACAGGTTACTAGAGCATGTGGAAAATACTTTGGAAATGTCCGAAAGACCATTGAACCACTTCCTCTGGAAAGAAATGGTATCCAGAGGTTAGATGTGCAAAGACTCCAAAGATACAAAGGATATAAGTGCTGCACCTCTGTGTCATCTCAAGCAGAGAGGGCTCGGGCATTGGTGTCTAATTTAGTCCTAGCTGGGTTTACAAGATGTAAACTTCCCTGTCACATGACACTGCTCGTATGAGATCAGCCTAAAGAATAGAGAGGAAAGGGAGGCTAAAGGACGTCAGGCTTAAGGCAACATATTTAGTGCCGAATTTTACTTTCATTTTGAGAGACCTATTTTCAAAATGACCAAAAAGCAACCTGGTGACATGGTTACCTTTGTAAAATACTATTTATTAAAAGTGACACGTTTCTCTGTAATAGTTAGCCACTGATAACATTCATCTGTGATCTGGGAACTGAAAACTCCCTTACTCTCATACGCACAACATCCATTTTAAGCTGTGGAATAAGAGGTCAGGGAAGGAAGGCTTTTGGGTTTTGTCATATTTAAAGAAAACCTCTTCTGATCGTTTGCTCTACAAATATTTACACAGACAAGACCAAAATTATAATTCAAAGCACAATCCAGGCAAATAAATGAATAAATAAATTAATTAAATGGGTGTCTTAGCATCTAACTTCATAAGCAAAACAAATTTGAGGTGGAAAATCAAACAAGATTTCTCAAAGACCAGTTTTTATCATTTTTGTAATGTAGTCATGTAATAACAAAATGTGTGAGTGTGTTCCCACATGTAAATTAAGCATTTCTCATTTTAACTTTTACGTTAATCCTGTAGGATTTTAACATCTGTGATAAGGACAGGAAGTTAATCTTTAATGAGAATATTCACCTTTCTGGCAGGTCTCTTTGCTCACTTCTTGATATGTTACATGCTCAGGCTGTCTGTGATGAAATATTATTTACAGATTTATCCACATTATTTTAATCACGTTTTGATCTGCAGAGTATTCTTATTGTTAATTTGGGGTTTCTATTCATGATCATTTCGCAGTTAAGAAAGTTTTAGGAGTAATAAACTGAGTTTAATCTTCTGGCTATCAGGGAAACATTTTTCAGCATTCTGGCTAAAACACAACCCCAGGACGCTTGTTTTAGAGCTACACAGATGAGCCAGAGATCTTGATGAAATTCAGGGGATTTATTTTCCTTCAGAGCTTTTTATTTTTCATTTCATTCATCCAAAAGGATTTGTTTTACCCTTATCAGTCTGCCAGAGTTGTTTCCAGATTGTGTTGGGTTTCTAGTTTGATTTAAGACTTAAAAACCTCAGACTTTTGTGATGAATATGCTGGATAGGTTTTCCTACGTCGACTTTGTTTATTTATCTTTTATGTGCTCTGTCATTTGTAGAACAAGCACAACAGCAGTCCAGAGAAAGCTAATTTAGGATCCACCAGTTTTCCAATGAATCTGTACAAAAAAGATTTTCCTTTTTAAAAAATATTGTTTTAAAAATTGTACACAACCAATTTAGTTGAATCAATTTCTTTAATTACATTATAAACCCAAGAAACAGTTTTACACTTTGTCAGTCGCACTAAGCCTCATGTTGCACTTATTTATCAATTATTCCAACTTTCTGTCTGCCAGAGTGAAACATAATGGCAGAGAGAAATTTAAAGAGCTACTATATTTTCAAAACATGTGAATTAAATTATGAAAGTTGAATATTTTCCTATGTGCTTTCTGCATACAACCCGTATTTTCATATTCAGTTTCGCATCTCCTCCTTTGAAATGTTTTCGTTCCACTTCCTTAATAACTTAATCTAGGATAGGGTTACAATGACAAACTTAAAAAAAAATCTTCACTGTTATTTTTCCCTTTATTAGTGACGTCTTTCTGTATGGTGAATGTTTACATAATATATCAGCTTTTACCTATTCTGAAAGAAAGGCAGTTTTTTTTCCAGACTGAACATTGTACACAAATCTAAAAGACTATAGGTTTATTCTATAACTTGCACAGTGATATACTTTGTCATTTTAAAACAAACTGCATACAACTTCTGTTTATTCCCTGAATCTATACCAACCACAATGATCTTAAGATCTGAAACTGAATCTTAGACCTAGTTCTTAACACTGAGTTACTCTCTAAATCTAAACAGCAGTGATAGGAAAGAAATAAGTACACGTTTGGTTGTGCTGACAAAAATAACAGATGGAAGGTAAGTAATGCAGAATCAATTGAAAAACTAAAAAAACTAAATAAAAAAAATGAAGGAACTAATTGAAAAGAGGGACGTGTTTAAGCAGAAAGGCGTAAAAAGATGCTGACCGTGACCTTGTCTGAGGTTAAGGTAATTTTGAACTCAATTCCCCTGCTGAACGTGTGTGTGTGCACGTTGACTCATAGTGGCCCCATTACTGATGACTCTAACAAGCTGAGGTCAGAGGGCAGACAGTGGTGAGTGAAAAAGGATGGAGCAAGACTGTTAAAGGTCCTTTAAGCACCACCTGCCTTCATGCATACACATACACACACACACGCACACACACACACACACATATGCACTTAAAATCTTGACTAATTGATACCAGACCATTTTCAAAAACATCCCTAGTGCCGCCGGACCCCTGCTTCTTCCCGAACCAAAGAGATGACAAGCCTTCACGCAGATTCCAGTTTACATAACATGCTTTCAATTCAGCTCGGAATAATGGTGAGGTGATTACTCAAGCATGTGCAAACTTTTAATACTTTTTCAGTGTCATCGCCGCCTCATCTGCTGACCGAATTAACAATATATGTTACATTCCACCAGAGACATTTCGCACCATGAAATGAAAACAGCAGCTGCACCATTACAGACATCATTCAACTTGTTCTCCATTCCTCTGACTAGCGTTTCCTGGCAATGCTGAACTTAAAAGGCAAGGAAATTTCAAAACCACAAATGAAATCTTCACTTTGGTAAATAGAATAATTTTGGCTTCGCCTTATTTTCCCCGGTTACACCAAGCAGCCTTACCATAGCCATGGCAGCAACTCAAAAGCAGCATGACGCACATTTCGATCTCTCATCATCACCCCATACCTCCTAATTTGAACCATCGATGCGAGTGTTTAGCATTAGGAATACAAAATCCTCCATCGGGTCTGAATACATCGGTAATACATGTCAAAAAAACGTCAAAGCACATGGAGAAAATAACATTTAGCTAGGATTCATTTCGGCCATAATTTATACTGTAACAATATTTCCAAATTATATTTCATCCATCAACCCCCACCAACTCTCCTCGCCCAAAACGAGTAAAGACAGTTTTATTACTTGCTTTTCAGTCTTAGGCTTTAAACTAATTACTGAACCCTTGACGAGCTTCAAAGAAGTATGCATATTTTAATAATCCACAAATTATTTATGTTTTTGTTCTTTAATATCACTGAGACAACTTGGTTTCCACCCAGCTATGGACATGTTAGTTAAGTTATTGATATTCAGAGAATGACAAAGTGAGAGCAACATAAAGACAAGGAACTATATAGACTTCATCCCGTTCCTTTTGGAACTGAATAAGTTCTTATTTTATGTTTTATTATTATTCTTATTTCTTTTTAGGACATTTTTGCATGCAGCTAACATTTGTTGTTTACATGTTCAAAATAAAAATTTCATAGAAAATAACGTTGCATCAAAACTGAAGCCAGCAACAAACATTTCCTGCAGCATACAGTAAAGTCCATAATTATTCATAACCCCTGGCTGATTTAGGTTTGAAGTATCTCTTTTAGTTTTACCAGCATGTTTCTTCTTACTGGAAGTCAATTCAACACCTTGGACTGGAGAAGCCAGAGTCGCGACTTGAATGCAAGTCTGTGGAAGGAGCTAAAGATTATGGTTAGGGCTAGGAGGTCTTTCAATCACAAAGATGTGGAACTCATCACCAAAGATAAATTGTAAAAATACCAGTGGAAGGGTTAGGGTTAGAGAGTGAGTCAAATTCTATGTAATGTCAATACAGTGACAATATTTCTATCAAAATAAACAGGGAAGATATGTATGAAAAAGATGATACTCTCTAGCGTTTTTACAAGCAAATTTAAAAAAAAATCACAGATAAATTGCAATGATTTTTTAACTAGAAATTCTTTATTTAAGAAATGAGAAATATTTGAGGTTAGGAGGGCATTATGCTAAAAGAGCTTCATGGGAATATTAGCAAGAACTTGTTTTTCGGCTTGCCTGATAAACTGAAATGATGCTTTTGAGTGAACAGACAATTGTTAAACTACTTCAGACATGAAGTTGTGTATTATTATTCTGGCTATCTTGCTGAGTAAGCAGATTATCGGCTACGGTGGCAGCAGGTTAAGGAAACTTCAAATGCTGGTGACAAGGCAAAAGGAGAAACTATAACTTTAAAAAAAATGCTGTGGGTTTTTTGATTGCATCCAACACAAGATGAAGGAATTCCAGATTGCGCAAGGTTATTCCAATTCATGCATAAAATCATAATTTGTTTCATTCCTTTAAAAAAGTGCATCAGAGTATATTCTATTAGGTCAAGCATTTAGAGACTAAGAATGCTAGGAGTTTTTTATGACTATCCAAAGTTAAGAAACTGTCCATACATAAATGTATTTTTTTCATTTTTGTCAATACTTCTATGTTCAAAACAAAGTTGATGTCAGCCAGATCTATTTGAGCGTTGTAACATGATTTTTTTTATATTTATTTATTTATTTATTTATTTATTTTGATAATTTTAATAGCTTTAATTGTCTGTAACTTCAGGGCCACATGTGGTTTTCCAGGCACTCTGGGGTGGCTCTTTAAAACGCCCAGCTAAAAAAATGTCAAAGAATGTAGTACTATTTTAGTGGTTCAGTTATGCAATATGTGCAAAGGGTTTCCGCAACAGAATGTCAGAAATGGTACAAGGAACATAGTTGTTCACTCTAGAGTCGGCAATATTTATAAACTGCTAGGCGAGCTTTTTTTGAAAGCTTTTGCAGCTCTATGCAAACATTATTTAGCAAGAATAAGGGCAAAAACTGATAACCTGCACTAAAGAAACTAACCAGACCAACTGCCGTGACTTTAAAAAAGATCACATGTACATTGTCACTGCTAGCGCAATGTCTCTTGATAAAAATATTTAATTTTCAAAAAGTATAAAACAACTGAAATTGCTGGGAACAATAAGTCTCAAGGTAGGTAGTGACAGAATTAAAGACCAGAATATCAAAGTTCGCCTCAACAGATTAGTAACACTAAAGAATAAAAGCACTACAGTTTCACTCTTGAGCTAAACTTGTGAAAGGACTTCTCTTTAAATCAGGTCTGAATTCTTACTGTATTTGCCTATTTTGATTAATACTACCTGGCCATATTTTCTTTGGTGCACTTGAGACTATTTAAAAACACACATCTGATCTATGTTGCTAATATCTCCCATTATCATTTTTGCAGCAACACACAGAAGGTCATTTTGCCCCAGAACAGCAGAACCATCAGAGTGCATGACAAATACAGCGCAGGCGAACTGATGCGAGGCCACCGGTTCTGCACTTGTACTGACCAAAAATGTGTCTCACAACTTGCTTCACTTGAGGTTGAGTTAGAAGGTTTGTTTTCTGCAATTCATCAATTCCTTTTTTAAAACACATGGCCAAATATTTCATACGGCGCTGGATCCGTGGCAAAGTGGGGTTTTGCAGAAAGGATTTTGGCTTTAATACAGAACTAAATTAATGTATTCTCTAACACACAGTTGCCAGTCATTTCCAAAGTTCAAAATTATTTTTCTACGGCTCTTTGGCTTTAGGGACTCAATCTCAGGGTGGATTTCTGTTTTGAAATAAAAATCCTGCCTAAACAAAACAAAACAAAACAAAACAAAAAAAAAAACTCCCACCCATGACTTTTCAAGATGGTAGGGAGGATAAGAAGCAAAAGTGCAACAGAGAAGACAACTTTAGCATACCAGTCTGATTTTTATTCAGCTGCATAGTATTAAATACTTATCAATCAGTGAAAGGTCCACATAGCCTACACAAAAACTGCCTAAAAGAGTAAAGACTACAAATAAATACTTATAACTACAAATCATATTCTATAGTTCCCTGCTGGAATGTGTCTAAATCACATTAAATGGTATGCAGCCCACCCAAAATCAGAGCTCTCACAATTTCTTCAGCAGACTGCGTTAAGTGTTACAAGTGACTATGTCAATGCACTGTATACAAGCCTCTGCTACAGCACCTCAACCGTCCCCACATTCCTGTTTCAGAAATTGCATTTTTCATTCTAAAAGCTGAGGGTTTACTCTTGCATACCTTAGACACCGTGTGAGTGCTAAAGCATGACCCACAGAATCCAGGAGATGTTGGCATAAGAGTAGGTGTATAAAACGCAGGGGAGTTTGTGTGTTTGATCTCCTACCTGTTATTGTAATGTTGCTGTAGATGTTGGACAGCTGCTCTTTCAGTAGGACGAGCTGAGTGCTGGCAGCCTTCTCTCTCTGCAGCTCCAGCATGATGTCAGGATGGTGGGCGAGTTTGCAGCCTTTCTGTTTGTCCAGTGCAATGTCACTTCGAACTATATCTGCCACACACACACGCGCACAAAAAAAAACATAATGAAGACCTATGTGCTCTTTTTCTGTTGAGTTTTTGTTTTTGCTAAAATTTAAATGTTAGCATTGTGTAAAGATTTACTTAGTTAGCTTAATTCCTTTGTAAACGCATCATTTGGTGATACTGTTCAAGAGTTACAAATGCTGTAGAATAGTGATTCCCAAATATTTCTGCTTCTGACCCACAGAAACTCGTGATCCAAACTTTTGCTCGTTCAAGAATACAAACGTTGCTAATAAAGCTGCACCCCTATGTGGAAAGTTGATATTAAAATCTTGAATTGTTATAAAAACCACCTTACAACAATTTTCCAGCTGTATTCAGTAAGCCAGAGGAATTTACAAATGTATGTACCCAGTGAGCAAATAAACTAAGTCAAAAACACCACAGGTCACTTTTAGTGCAATTTAAAGCAATGAAACTCTATGGAAGCACATCTCTAGCAGAGCTTTAATTGTATTATTGCTGCTGATATAATTATGTTTTTTAAAGGGCAGCTATAATGGATTTTAGCAATTATTTCCAACTTCAAAATGAGAAGCAAAACACAAAATTCTTTAAAAAAAACCATGGCACACTTTATATTTACGTATCGTTTTTGTCACAAAACAAAGCAATAATAGGGTATTTACGATATTTTTAAGTCCTTTTTGTGATTCATAACCCAGAACTAAGTCCCGACCGTAGCTTTGGAAACTAGCTCCAAAATATCCAATGTTATTTTCAAAGCTAACAGGCGCAGTTTTAAAACTTACAATACGTCGCCCGCACAATGTAGGTATTTCATTTTCTCACATAAAATTAGATTTATGCTTGGCTCACAGGAGCTCGTTCAGACTGTTGCACTAGCATTAATTTAATCAAGGAGTGAGCGTGAATGGGAATAAATCCATCCATCACGGTGTAGTTTTTTTTTTTCTTTTTTCCTCTTTTATATTTGATTGAAGTGACGTGTCTCAGCTAAACTGGCACCTAGTTATATGAAGCTATATTTACTATAAATGCCAGGTCAGCCATCAGTGGGGGTAAAGTAAATATTATGCTGTTTGTTCTTAAATGTATTTTTGCCAGAACAAAGTGTGTGAGACAAGACACAAGAGACGGCGACGCCATATCTTTTTTCTGCCACAAACATAACGTCAGACTAAGGCGAAAAGAGAAACGCCGCGTCTAATTACCGTCCTCGTAATTCTTCAAGTAGTAGTCTGGACCAGGGCCCCTGAACTTGGCAAGATTCTTCTGGTTGTTGAACTGCAGGAAGTCGGTTCGTTTTCCACCGAAGCGCAGAAAGGCAGGAGACAGGCCGCGCGCCAGGGTCACGAGCCGCCTGGAGCTACGGAGACACGAGAGAAAAACAAAAAGGATTATTTTTTTTTTTAAAAAAAAAGAAAAGAAAGAAAGAAAAACTTACTGGAGAAGAAATTTGTCACAAGTTCCGGTACAGTTTTTAATTACGGCAAAATAGAGAAGCAAAAACATTTCAGCATGGTCATTTTTTTTATCATTTTCTTGTCCAACAAAACAAAGACATAAAAAATTAAACAGGCGTGGAAAAAAAAATCTTTATGACTTTGATGGCAACTTTACGTCACCGTAGGCCTTTTGCATTGTGTGCCACAAACATTTTTAACTATTTCTTGTAGACTAATAAGTAGACGATGACATCTTCTTCCATATGCAATTCAAGTTACTTAGCGACGCAGGTAAAGGATTGAAAACTTGAGGCAGGAAGGACAGAAACACGCAGAGGACAAATCTAAGATTAGACCTACCATGTTTTATTCTTCTTTATACTGGTTTTGTTTTAAAGCAGAGACTAACCCATTGACTTTAATAAAATTCAAGAACAGTTTCGAGGGGGAAACGGCGGGTGCAGCAAAAGTAATAACAACGTTTATTTATTTCTAGGTCACGGAATTGTAAGATATATGTATATACTTCTTAATCATAAACCACTTCTGCCTAAAGGTTTTACTCAATTTAGTTTCCACAATAGGGACAACAGCTGTAAGCGTGATCGTGTGAAATGATAGACTAATATACAAATTATGCTGCGAATATTTGAAGCCAGCAACTCAAAATAATAAAAGAAAACGCCTTACTCATTTTTCTCACAAGGTTAAAGGGAGCAAATTTCACAAAACTGACTTCCTCATTATAGAATAAAGTCTTTATAAAAGTTAATGTTAGCAGTTAACTATATAT
>NW_006800244.1:40758-75771 GCF_000485575.1 Poecilia formosa | reverse complement strand
TATATATATATAAGAACTGGTGTAGTTTTGCACATTCAAATGAGACGTTAAAAACAACTTTAAAAACCCACAAGAATCTCATTTCACAAAAGATCTGAACAGTCTTGTCACTAACATATTTCATGTTGATTGAAGAGTTCCAAGTAGTTTTGAAAAAAAAAAAGCACTAAGCTAAAACTGACCGCATATTTTTGGGATCATATTTGGAGATGGAAACATGAGCAATTGGCTCTCCACAGAAACATTCAAAAGGAACTAAAGAAAAAAGAACTATGAAAGTCTGAATATAAATGTTGCTTAGATTTTCACACTTTAGCTCTTTAAACAAATGTGTTTTTTCTGTTTCATAAAGTCCTGTAGATATTTTTTTTTTTTAAAAGCAGAGTGAGTTTTTGTAAAATGTATTAGAGTCGTCAAGCATTTCATGCAAGTAATCTCTGTCTGTCGTATATGAAATAATAACATAACGGCGACCCAGAAAAGAAAAAAAAACAAATGCTATTTTTCATCTAACCGGCCTTTTACGAGCTGAGACGCACAACGGATCTGCAGAAAAGCAAAGGCCAGTGGGTGTAAGCTTACTTGTCACACACAGGAGCTGCTTATTCATCAGCTCTGTTTCAACTGTCAACTTTCAAAACACATTATAAACAAAAAAAGCTCTTCTCTGTTCGACCCTTTACAAGGTTTTAAATCTGCCTTCAAGTGGCTGCTAGTAAAAGAAAGGTTGTGCTCGAGGGCGTGAGGGGGGGCATTTAGATTCTGCACAATCTTATTCTTCGAGGTGGATTCCCTTTTCCTAGATTGGGATCTGCTTTGGGAACCTTAGGAGAATGGCTGGGGTTCTTCTGTTCTCATTGGCTGAATTCATTCATTCAGTGAAACAGACAATAATAAAACAATCCCGATCGAGAAAGTTACGGAATATTTATACTGTAGCACTCCAATTTGTTGTGATAAGCTTGCTACAAAATTATTGTGCAAGCGCAAAAAGAAGAAGAAGAAAAAAGAAACAAAGTCGACCTAATTTCGTCCCTTAGGATCTTGCTTTCAACTGATTTCTGTTGTTTTACACCGTAAGATAAGCACACGCGCACTTAGTACATATAAAGCAAATTTACACTTTTTGTGTAAATTTGCTGTATGACATTTTTGTATATGCTCGGGTATGGATGCATCTCCTCTGGTATTTATGAAAGACATTCAGGACGTTTACAAGGAAAATGTGCAGATTTTTTACTACCATTTTCACGAATAGCCTTCATGGTCCGGGATTTTTACAGGTTTTTTCCCCTCCCGTTTTTTTTTCTTTTTCTTTCTTTCTTCTTTTTTTGGTGAGTTCTGTGCAGACCGGTCCATCCAAAGAATTATTATTATTTTTTTTTTTTTTTTTGCGTTGAACAAGTTGTCAAAGACATTACAACCGGGAGTACCTACAATCTGGTGACACCATATCCTGCCGGTGATCCACTGATTAATCCCAAGGGACACTAATTTCTGCCTTACTCTCATATAAATCCAGATCCAATAAATAAATTTACAAAAAAATCTAGATCATGATAAGAAGCCGATTGGGATAATATGGAGCATTAAATGACACCACTCGATTTTTGCTCCGCGGAGCTCAAGAAGCTGAAAACTTCACTTTTGTTCATCACTATGGTTGAAATATGAACGGAATAAATAAATAAATAAATAAATGAGGAAAGAAAATTACAAAATTTACGCGGACATTTTTTTTTAAAAACTCAGAAATAATAAAATTGTGTTATAGTAACTCAAATCTTACCGTTGCTACCTCGATGATATATATATTAAACGGCGCTGGTTCCGAGAAAACCACAAAGTTTTTGTTTCCCTGGATTCTTACAGAGACAGAGCCTCTTCCTAACAAGAACCAGTACAAAAAGCATTTAATTTTGAACATGGTTTTGATTTTCTAGTAGTGCAGACACGAGGGTATTTAAGTAGTTTTCGTCTCCAGTTGATTTATATGATCTAATTGTGTGTATTCCCATGACTGTGTTCATTGGCATATTTGAAAATAGAGCTGCATATGCGTATGAGGTTTGAGTTGAGGTAGAAGTAGGAAGAGAACAGATCAATTTTGATGTAGAGGAGAATGGGTTGGCTTTTTTTTTAAAGCTAAGATGTTTCTTTTTCTTTTGTTTGTTTTGTTTTTACTGCTTTTTGGATATGTTGCATTTATATGGCTATACAAGCACTTAACCGTACTGTCTGAACATGTTTGACATAAAGCCATCACATCTAACGGAATAATTGCTAAGAATAACAAGTGCTATTTTTCATACATTTAAACTGGTATGTTTGGCACTCTTGTTAAACTTAGATGCCAATAATTATGATCCTGACATTTGCGCTTCTTCTGCTCGCCATCTAATAAAACAGTGATTATAAAGATTCTGACAATGTAATGAACTTACAGGACACAAAATGAATGTTTCTTCCTTCTGCGCCCTTATTCGTTATGAGCAAACTTTCCGCATTTTTGAAGCATTGATTTATGTCAAACACATAAAGCTTTTAGATTTAAATCAAACATGCCTCGAGTTTGAACTTGAACTCGAGCGAGCAAATTTTATCCAGTGTTTTGGATAGCGGGTCAAATCTAAACAAGGAGAAATACTGCCATCTAGTGGTTGCAGCGTGGATAGTTGTAAGATAGCATTTTTAAATACACATGCTTTGTTGCTGCAACATTTTTATTTATTTATTTATTTATTTATTTATTTATTTATTTATTTATTTATTTATTTATTTTTGTTTGTCCTTGCATTCTTACTTAAATTTCTACGCCAATTATTTTTTTTTTCCTTCGGCAGCCCAGCCCAGTTTCAGGCTAAGTGCTGAATCGCGTTCATTATTTATGTCAGGGCTTCTCCCTTTCTATTTTTGGAAAAGCGGCAGAAAGCAAGTCGAGCATACGTCAGAATTGGTCATTTATGTTTCAGTCTCCCCTCCCCTCTCTGAATTCCCCCCTTCTGTCTCCCTCTGCAACATACCAGCTGCTCCATCCATCCCATCCGCACACCACGTGACCTACTTCTCCCACGTCCTTCATTCAGCACCATGGCTGTGGATGCTGCGGATGCTCTCTGCTGCATCCTGCATCCGCGCCGGCTCTCCCTCATCTTTCTCACCGTGACCCTCTCCTCTCTGCCAGCCCCGACGGTGGCGCTGCTCTGCGTCCGCCCCGAAGACACTCAGAGCGGGGATCTGTCCGTGCAGGACGGGATTTTGAGGGCGACCGAGGGGGCTCGCTTCACGCTGAGGGTTTACTACTCCGAGCATCCTAACAGCGCGAACATCAGTGAGAGACCTGACGCCGCACCTGCAGCTCCGTGGATCGCCTTCATAGAGGAGCCGAGCGGCGGCAGCAAGGATGCGGAGAGGGGACTCCGCTCCAAGGGGGACCCGTGTGAGGAGGAGAGCTCCCGGAGCTCCGACATAGAACTGCTGGGCTCCTTCAGGTCCACCTCAAGTCACAACTCTGTTCTGCTTGAGTTGCTGGCCAAAGACTTGCGCAAAGATGAGGTGATCAAATACTACTCCATGTGTGCGTTTGACGGAGTGAAATGGAAGCACTTCAGGACCAAAGACTTCTGGCTGGCTGTGGTGGAGAGACCTCCAGAGCCAGATGTTTGGGTCCAAGCGGGGGTCTCTGTGCTTTTATTAGCGCTATCTGCCCTGTGCAGCGGGCTGAACATCAGCATGCTGGCTCTTGACCCCGTGGAGCTGCGGGTCCTGCAGAACAGCGGCACAGAAAAGGAGCAGAAATACGCACGGAAAATAGAATCCGTGCGTAAACATGGGAACTACATCCTCTGCACTGTGGTGCTGGGCAACGTCCTCACAAATACGTGTTTTGTGGTGTGGATGTGCCAGATTTTGGGAATGACCGCACTCTCGACTACCTCCTGCACTTTGGGGATCTTCTTTATCGGAGAAATATTACCCCACTCCGTTGCGTCCAGGCACAGCCTCGCCATCGCCTCAAAGACTCTGTGCGCCACCCGTTTGCTGATGCTAATTTTCTTCCCCATTGCATACCCGGTGTCCAAGATCCTGGACATCATGCTGCACCAGGAAATCAGCAGCTTTTACACCAGGGAGAAGCTGGTGGCCATGCTGCGCGTCACGGATCCATATCATGATCTGGTCAAGGAGGAGCTGAACATCATCCAGGGAGCCCTGGAGCTGAGGACCAAAACCGTGGAGGATGTCTTGACCCCTCTGACAGACTGCTACATGCTATCATCAGACGCAGTCCTGGACTTTTGTACCATGTCCGACGTGATGCAGAGCGGCTTCACCCGAATTCCAGTCTATGAGAACGACAGGTCCAACATTGTGGACATCCTTTTCGTGAAAGACTTGGCCTTCGTGGATCCGGACGATTGCACTCCCTTGAAAACAATCACGCAGTTCTACAAGCATCCCATGCACTGCGTCTTCAGTGACACCAAGCTAGATGTGATGCTGGAGGAATTCAAGAGAGGTAACCCAACTTTAAGACCCCTAAAGAGGTCTTGTCTGTGGAAATAGTCTGCAAACCTCCCCCTGTGTCTTGTGTTTTCACATGTCCAGAACTTGCATGACTTATGAGTGAGAAATCAGTGTTAAGTGCGTGAGGCGCCACATGGTTTGGAGCAATCTCAGGGAGACATTCTGCCACCTAGGAGTTAACTGTGCTTTGAAGTGACATGCAGTTAAAAACTACATTTTCCCTGCAGAAGTAAACGCATACATCAGTTCATTGGTTTAAAGTGGATCTGCCAGAAAAACACTTTGATCCCCAGAACACTGAAAGCCATATGTGAAATGTGAGAATGTGAATATGGTTCAGCCAGAGGTTAGAAAATACAAAGAACCGTAACAGCGTTGTCTTAAGAATTTGATGAGTGATATAAGTCATTTTCTCAAAACAACCCTCTGAAACACATCTTGCCGCTTTCCTCATTTTTGTTGTCCTCTTTTCACAATACTAAAAGCCCCACTCGTCAACAATGCTGTGTAAAGACTATTTCCCTTCCACAGAATTGTTTCTGCTTGCATTTAAGTTTTTTATAATCATCAAACAAATGTTAATATCGGACAAGCATAGCCTTAGTAAACATAATTAAATGATAAGCTAATTTTTTTTATGAACAGTCAAAGTTAAAATAAGAAGGAAGCTGGACAAAAACAATTTCCACAAGATACTTGCAATTGCCGAAACCAGAGCTGAGCAAAATGAATCATTTCACCATTTGCCAAAAATAAAGTTGATGATCCACAAGACTTTTGGGAAAACATTTAGCGGAATAAGAGGACAGAAGTGGAACTTCTTGGTATATAAAAATATAATAAACTGTCTGGTAGACTATAGACAACCTAAATGCTTGATGGAAGGTGTTGCCTCAAGGGTGGCACAACTTTTGTATGGTGGTAAAATGTGCTGATTCGCAACATTTGCCTGCAGCGAAAGCAAACAGACACACATTTTCAACCGTCCAAAATAAGTTTAATAAAATGCAAACTTCACTGTCCTGTAATTTCAACGTATTTCTGTGACTCAGATTCATTGCCTAAAAAAATATCAATGCTGACTGATAGTGACAAGCTGCCTCTGACAGTGATAGCATCTGTTCACTTTGAAGCAAACATGTCTTAGGACTCCAGTCAGTCTTGAAAATAACACTGAGCATTTAGAATCAGCGCTTTGGAGAAAGCAATTCATGCTGCTCCACTTTCAGCATCAAATCAAATTTAGATGATGAGAAGCTACAGGCACAACTGTTACATACGGATTACAATTTTGAAGGGCCTTGCAAAATTATTGATACCCTTTGAACTCTGCAGACACCAACTGCAAAATACTTCATTGGGATTTTGTGTGAAAAATAATAACGATGAAGTATAAAATAAAGTGTTACCTGGTTCTAAAAAAATTCGAATGAAAATCTGAGAAAATGTGGCACTCCTGGATCTTTTTGCCCCCTGTTCTGTGAGAGGGTTTGCATATTTGTTGGATAACATAAACAGCTTCATAAAGACCAAGGAACACACCAGGCAGGGCACGGGCAAAGGTATGGAGAAGTTTGACCTTTGATCGTCTCACAAAGTGTTGCTTAATCAGTCATCTGAAAATGGAAAAAGCGCAGCACAACTTCAAACCTACCTGGCTGTCCCCAAAGCTGACAGGCCGGTCTGGAAAAGCATTACTCAAAAAGAAAGTCAAGAAGTCAACAAAGGTATCTCTGTGCAAGATGTTACCAAAATTGAACCTTTGGGCCTATAAGCTTATAGGTAAATGCATACAAGTCAAAATTGAGAATCTGCAGTACAGCTGGATTTGAAGCTATAATTGCAGCAAACTGTTGTGATTCTACAAAGTGTTGACTGATGGGAGCTACTTACATGTTTGTTCCACACATCAGGTTTTTATTTGGAAGCTAGAAAACCATGCATACTACTTCCTGCGTAGTGACGCACTATTTTGTGTTTGCCTGTTTGTCACATGAAGCCCAAATAATATGCAATAAAATTTGTGGTTGTAATCTGAAAAAAGTTCAAATGATATGAAACCATTTGCCTTACACTGCAAGTCTGTTTTAGTTTAACAGAGTTCAACATTTTGATTGATGACACCGTCCAGTTTTGACAGTTTGTCACTTAAAAGGGCAAGAGGTCAGCTCAACATTTACATGATGACCCCACTGGTTGACCTACGACCTGTGATGATTCAGGTTGTGTGAATGTCAGAGTTATGGAAGGCAAAGTCCAGATTCACCTTTATTCGTCTATAGTGTGCTTAAATTTTAACCCACTGTGCTTTTCAAATCCTTTCATGAAAAATTCAGCCGCAACCTTTTGCTCTTCTTCTCTCCAGCTTCTCTCTGTTCTCTCAAGGATTAACACTTCCCGCTGTTCAGGAAGCTTGGCTGGAAGCCGTAAGGATGTCTCGCTGAGCAGGGTTCGGGATGTTGCTTTGAGCGGAGAATGAAAATGCCATCAGCAATTTAAAAAAGCATAAGTGAGGACAGCATGAACAGACGTCTGCAGGAACGTTAACTTTTTTTTGTTGTTGTTTCCTCTCAGCTTCACAGGTTAAGCACTAGGTGTGTTCAGTTTCAGTTTCAGCACCATGTTTAAATCTTTAATGCATTAAACTGTTACGAAAATATTTTTGGCTATATTCAGAAACAATGGCACCTAATGAAAGCTTGAAACTTTGCACGTAAAATATAGTTTAAGATAGATTTTTATTGAAATTTGTCAATGGAAATAAACTTGCCTTTCCATGTTTCTGGTGTTTGCATTAAACACTGCAGCTATTTTAAATTAAGACAAGTCTTGACAGTTAGGCTGTCAATACTAACTGTCTTGACAGGCCAATCATGCGTAAATTATGTAGTTCTCTATTTCTAAAACCTGCTTGACAACTAGACATAGACTGTATGTTGGTGGAAGACTAGAAAACGCATGACTGAAAGATTCAAAGTATATTTTGATGCAGATTGGCGTTGAATCTGCTGCCGATGGTTTGTTGCCACTAGAACTCCAAAACTTTAGCAATGCCATCATGAGACAAGGACGGTGTGTTTGGTTGTTCCTCAGAAAACAACAACTCTCCGTTTTCTCTGGTAAATGTTACAGTTTGAGACTGGATATCTTTTAACGCTGAATGTAAGTGAATGCATAGTTGTACCAGTCCTGAATAACAGTTTATGTAATGTGTCTGTCACAGTTAAATGAACTCTAGATGGTTTTGACTTCTACGTCAGATGTTTTGGAATTTTAAACATATCTACATAATGTAAACTTAAGCTAAACTCAATTCAAGCACCAACTTTCAACAGATGACATGTCTAGGCACTTTACAATCAGGTTCAATTCATATTCTAACTCAGTGGTTCTTAACCTGGGTTCGATCGAACCTCAGGGGTTCGGCGGTACCTCAAAAAAGGTTAAGAACCACTGTTCTAACTACTTAAAAAGAAACTGGACTTCTGCTGACGAAACCTTGAACCAGGTGAAGTGTGGGAAGTGATTTATGTGACCCTAAAAGACCCATTAACGACCCCAAAAGCCCAGTTAGGGGGATTGCTTTCACTAAAACTTGTAAGCCTGACACTGTTAACACAGAAAAGACTTATGCATTAGGGGTGAAACACCATCCAATTTATATGGAAACCATTTCAGTTCGAATTCAGGTTAGATTAGTCAATAAATCCATCTCAACTCAGTCATCTTCAGACTGAGTTACGTACAATATATAGCCCTTTTTTTCTTTTTGGAATAAGCATTTGTTAAATAAGAACGTTTCCATTTAAAAGTTTGACATAGTAAAATAAAAAAAAAGTTTAACTGGGGCAAAAAGCAGTAAAACATAAATGTATGATTTAAATACAAAGGTATTCAAAGGTATTCATAAGAGTAAAAGACACTGGATTCCAAAATGTGTTAGCAAGAAGCATTCCCACAAAATATATATATTAAATAGCAAATTAAGAAAAGTGCAAACAACTGTAAAAAATAATTCCTGAAAGGGATGTTGGGTTAAAATTTGATTGAAAATTCAGGCATTTTACATTTTATTTGAGATGTATAAAATATCTGAAACATGACCGTTTTACACATATCAGTGTTTTTTATATATATTTTATATTTCTACTACTAATCCATCAGTGCATAAATCATCATCAGATTTTATTTACTTTCAGTTTAACTTTTCCTGTGGCGTTGCTGTTACTTTGTTTCATTAAACATTTGACTTTTATAAGGAGATTTTTCAAGCATGAGTGATTTTAATACATAAAACAACTGAAACTCTGTTAGACCAAATCCAGCTTAGAGATATACAAATCTTAGTTTAAACTCAATTTTTGTCCACTAGTTGTTTAATTTGCACACATCCGTAAACCTTTTGAAGCATCTCCTCCTCTTTATAGGTGTTATTTTGCAGAAAATTTATCAAAAAAAAAAGAAAAAAAAAAAGCACAACCTAAAAGAACAGATGATTTTCCAAAATAGTCTGCAGGAGTCTGGGAAACTGCTGGAGCAGAAGCATTTGTGAAAAGAACATTCACAGAGGACCCATTTTCACCCCGGGCATGTGTGTCTGCGTGCGTGAGCATGCCGGGTTTGTGTCGCTCTGCAAGAGTATTATGTAACACATGAATGATGTAATGCGGTTGCTGGGAACATCAGCTGCTGAGAACAAACCCTCCTCTGCATCACCTGCGCTCTTCAGACACGCTGACCTGAGCTCTGAGAGCAGCCTTGCTGTCTCAGCTAATCTCACACAGCCACAGTCTGATGTGTGAAGATGGCTGCCTGTCAGTCAACCTGATTTTTTTTTTCTTTCCCCCTCTTGTTGGACTGGATTAAAACATTCATTTTATCCTCTGGCAGCGATCCCCTAAATCAGCCTGTCTCTTGCAGTTTGAGCTTCTAAGTAAGGCTGGAGACTGTTTCATGAAATCTGTGTCCAAATAACGTTGTAAATTTGGTTAGGTAACATTAGTAGTTACCAAGCCGACTTTTTTTTTATTTTTTTTTCCAAAGAAGTACACATAAAAGTTTGAATGTCTACATTGAAGCAGCATATATATATATATATATATATATATATAAAAAAAAAAAAAAAAAAAAAAAAAACATGAAAAATTGTTGCCTCTGACATTTGTCCTGATTTTCTCTCTTTGTGATGTTCAAAGGTTGTGGCAACATTGAGTTCTTGTCACATTCGGTTTGCAGACGCAGGGACGCTGCAGGCCAGTTGTGTCACTGTGTCTCGCAGGCTTGTTGTGAGTGGGGGGGTTTGGAGTAGGAGGTTTGCTCATGAGTGCACACAGCATTGTGTTTGCAGAGGTGACAGCAGCAAAGGCAAAGGCGGTTAATTTGACAGATGCGGGCATCATCAGTCGGATTGTGTAATCTCAGCGTTTTACATAAGCGGGTTGAGGTCTTACAAACTGCCAAAATGTCTCCGGACCGATCGCCTGCCCAGCCCGAGAACACGTAAACACGGGCCTGGCGCTGAATTTATTCAAAACTCGACCTCTAAAGTAGATTCCCTTCTTACATGCTCTTGTTGTCTCGACAGTCTGTGTTGATTTTCATCTTGACCAGTTGGAGGCTGTTGACTGAGAGCTATTTTTAATCCAGTGACGCTGCCTCCCCAGCCCCATTGCATGAGCAGTTTTTAGCTCGGCTTCACTTTCTGAAAACGTTTCCCTCTGTTATTTATTTATTTATTTATTTTTTTGACAAATGCAGGCAAGTCTCACCTGGCCGTGGTGCAGCGGGTGAACAGCGAAGGCGAGGGGGACCCTTTCTACGAAGTGATGGGCATTGTAACACTGGAGGATGTGATCGAAGAAATCATCAAGTCTGAGATTGTGGATGAGACAGACCTGTACAGTACGTAGAAACACTTTCAGATTCACAGTTACTACAGTGTTATTAGTGCTGTTTTATTGTTCCCACTTCTCACATGAAAAATATTCCCCCCTCGCGTTTTCATTAGATACACTTCGCTAGTAGCAGACTGGACCACGTCTGCCTCAAAACTTAGTGACATTAGATTTCAACAAGGTGGCAAAATCCTTTCCAAGTGTCTGGTCTATGTTGGCATGATGGCATGTTGCAGCTGCAGCATATTTGTTATCTGCACACCTGTGATGCCAATCTCCGACTCCACCAAGTCCTGAATAGACTATGAGATTGAAATCTGGTAACTGTGGAAGCCATCAGAGGACATAGGACTCATTGTCTGGCTCACAAAGCCAATTCAAAATGACAGCTCTGTGACGAGGTGTATCATCTTGCTAAAAGTGACTATCAGAAGATGTGGGTCACAAAGAAATGGACAAG
Organism: Poecilia formosa; assembly: GCF_000485575.1. Lineage (NCBI taxonomy): Eukaryota > Metazoa > Chordata > Actinopteri > Cyprinodontiformes > Poeciliidae > Poecilia > Poecilia formosa. The sequence goes on along the minus strand of NW_006800244.1, from coordinate 64,890 downwards.
GTCAGTAACAATATTCAGGCAGGTTGTGGCGTCTGCATAAAGTTCTGGCGATGCCTTCAGATAAATGCAGCGGAAACAAGAGACTCGTTGACCTTTCTTAGCAGACAGGAGTGGAAGGTGGGTTGCTCTTCATCTACTTCAAGTTGTATGAAATGTTGTATGAACATTTTTTGAGAAAAAAATGTTTTGCACACCTTGGTTGAAGTCACTGTTGCAACCTTTTCATCCCCCAAACCAGTTACAATCACTTTCCTGACTACAGGTTCACTCAATAAATCACGTGGGAACGCAGACTGCTTTTAAAGGCACTCATGAAACAATGGGTCACTCTCAGAGGGTCATTCAATTCAAGCTCATGTTATTTTCATGACTGGACCCTCCACTTCCCCACAACCCCTAAATTTGCTAATCAAATTATTGATTCCATCCTCCCCCTGGGTGAGTTTTCCTGCTCCTTTCTGATACATAATTAATTAGTGCAAATAAATGACCCCGGCTCAGTGATAAGCCCCATAATCCGCTCATTTTTAATTGGCTGGAAAAGCTCTTGACAGCGAGGCCTTTAAATGCCAAACACACTTCAATTCATATCTAATCCCGGCTTCACTGCTGCTACCATGAGAAATGCTTCTGCGGCTTGAAGCGTCAAGAAAAAAAAAAAGAAAAAAAGAAAACTCCCGCTTTCAGAAGCAACAGATGTAAATGTTATACAGCTTTTCTTGCAGTGCTTTTCTCGATAAATCCGCAACGTAGGCTGCAATCTTTTTAAAGCACGCAACTAAATTATGATTCGCAGCTGACAATCGGACCAAGAGACGAGTGTCCCACCACGAGAGAAAGCAACAGGATTTCTCTATCTTCAAGCTAGGAGAAAATGAGCTGAAGGTGAAGATTTCTCCCCAGCTGCTGCTCGCCACGCACCGTTTCTTAGCTACAGGTAATATTTAACGCAGCAAGAAAAGAAAAGACGCTTAAAACCAGGTGCTTGCCTCCTGCTTTACGTGCAGTTGTCTGAATTTGCTTTGCTTTGCAGAAGTGGAGCCGTTCAGGTTGTGCCACCTGTCGGACAAGATCCTGCTGCGCCTCATCAAACACCCGAGTGTCGTGCAGGAGCTGAAGTTTGACCCCAAGAACAAACACGCTCCTCAACACTACCTTTATCAGAGAAACAAACCAGTTGACTACTTCATCCTCATTCTGCAGGTGACGTTCACTTCCGCGCTAGCGCAGCCGGCTGACTAATATAAACCGTCACCGCGTGAATAAACGCACTGCGTTGGCCTAATCTACGTGGACGTGTTGTTGATGCAGGGACGTGTGGAGGTGGAGATAGGGAAGGAAGCGCTTCGGTTTGAAAACGGAGCCTTTTCCTACTACGGCATGCCAGCGCTAATCCCGCCACTGCCAACTGGTAAGTAACATGTTCCAGTGAACCTGCCGCCACAGCGATAATAAAAGCAGCAGAAAGCAGACTTTGGCAAAAGACTGCGGCAATAGCAGAGGATGTTTTTTCCTGTCTTAATGCCACCCAGCGTCTGTCGGGCCGCAGACGCTGCAGCAGAAGCCGTGGGAAGAAAGTAATTAAGGGAAGTGTTTTTAGAGAATTTCCCAGTGGAAGGACATGACCTGCAGAAGATTATATGAAATCCAGCTAAGACTTGCGAAGCAAACAGAAATCCTGCCGTACAGACGCTCTCCCTCTGATCTCTTGTGGAGGTTTTGAGCTCATTTTAAATGTCTGATCCTCAAGTTGTGCCTAATGCTATTTGTAAGCTCCTGCTAAATATTAAAAAAAGTACTATTTTAGGAGATTATGCGCTGAAAACTTCTCACTCAAGCACATGCTGGTGGACAACGTCCAAACCGAGACGCATCTTCAGTTTTTCTTGCGTTTGCTTGACTGACTCACTTCCTTGAAATGAACTTGACAAAATGTTTCCAATGACTAAGGCGCGCTTAGCTGCTAACTAAATTTAAGCATTGTGTATCCTTAAAGATCACAAACTGATGCAAATAGATATTTCTGGGACCAGGATTAAGAGGAGACCACCTTCCCTTACCATCAGCTGTCTAGATGTGGGTTTAAAAGCTAAGAAAATGTTGAGAAAAACGTTCCGGTAGCATGGCAGACACCACAGGCAAAATGCACAGATGCAGGAGTATTTCAGCAGGATTTAAAAGCTTAAAAACAAACGAACCTCAATCACTCTTCAGGAGTTCCTGAATCTTGTCTGCTAAGAGAGACAAGAGGAGGAGACAAATCATAATCGGGCAGGTATACCTCAACAATGCAATCTGAAATAGAAATCTACAAAATGTTGGTAGCAGTATCATTTTGTGGGGTGTTTTTTCCTCTAAAGTATGGAAATGGGTTCTGGAAGGATGAATATGTTGAGAGTTTGAATATTTTTGGTAGACAGAGACTGGCAGTTTCAGTGCTCTCAACAAATACCAGTAGAAGGGTCTAGATATTATTTGCATTGTAATATGAATATATATTTCTAAATTATTTGAAAATTCTCATTTCATTGCCCTGCGATGGACTGGCGATCTGTCTAGGGTGCAACGCTGCCGAGGATAATCAATGGCTGGATCGTAGTTGCTTGTGCACAAACTCAGGTCAGAGCATGAAAACAAGACGCGGCTTATATGCACATCTGCTGCGTTTCTTTGCAGCCCACAGATACAGCTCCCGAAGCAGCGGCCTGAACCAGTCGGACTCGTTGCTGAGCGGGGGCAGCGTTGGGCAGCTCACGGCGGGCGGAGGGGCCTATTTACCAGACTACTCAGTGCGACAACTCACAGACCTGCAGATCATCAAGGTCCGAGGGCTTTAAGCAAAACACAGAAACACAAGAAAATAAACACTATTACTATTCACTAAAGTAAACCTCAATTTTCCCTTCATTATATCCTCAATTAAATCTCAAATTTCCTGTACATTAAGGGTAATAACTTAGGATCATGAGCAAGAAACCACATTTTTAAGCTCCCCTAAATTTTGAATAATGTGCACTGCCTCCCTGCTTGCAGAATTTGCCTTTGATACGTCCTAATCGTGGATTTTGACTTAACGCAGACATCCTGTCCCTCAGTCTTTCCTCCCCACAGCCTCTTTCCCCTAATCACCAAGGATAATTGAGCTCCATTTCAAGCAGGACTATATTGGCTTCATGTGGCGGACATGCCCTCTCTTTTAACCCAGTCTTCATGTTCTGGAAATATGGTCCCGATTTCAGTCAATGCCTTGGCTCGAGAGTATGTACAGGCAGCCATGCATGCAAACATAATGATAATAGTTGTTCTCTGCGTGGCGCAGATCAGCAAGAACCATTACCAGAACGCACTGACAGCCACCCGGATGGACAGCACTCCTCAGACCCCCGATGCCGTGGACCCTGACATTAAAGGGAGATCCCCGGGCCCGGAGGCTCGCTCAAACAGCATCGCTCTCCCACTCATGAGCGCACACACTCGACTGGGGCTGGCGCGCTTTGCACACCTCCATCCATACGGCGGCCTTCACAGCACCTCCCAGCTCAACGAGAGAAACCGCATTGTTCGTGAGTTCCTCGCCTGCTTTACGTTGCAATGATTCAACTCAGAGAAAGAAATAAAATAAAAAGGTAGGAAGTAAAGATAATGGAGGCAATGTCAGTCCAGAAGTCATTTCTTTTTAATATATTTGTAGGCTAGGCAAGTTTATTCATACAGCCCTATTCATATTCAATTCAGTGTCTTAAAGGAAAATTGAGGAGCAAAGTAGAAAATATTGCACTACGAGCAAGAAGTACATTAAATTAAACATTAAACCAACATAAACTAGAAAGAAAAAGTACAAACCCTTGCGAAAAGATAAGAAGAAATATTAATCTACATATATTTTGCCTTTAAAAATAAAAGTGATGCGATTGACTCCTAGCTTAGAAGAACAATTAGTTTCTACAACTCTCTCTCTAATGGAAATTTTAGTCTCTAATCCTAAATCTTCTGCTCTTATATTTAATATTTGACTGGACTATACAAAAGTACATTAAATAGTAAATGTCAGGTTCTTTACCTCCCTCTACAGGCGGAGTCTAAAACGACCTGCAGCTTTACTGGCATCTCTTTTACTGAACCGTCTTCCCTCCAAACAGGCAGCAAATCTGATGGGCAGAGGAGTCCAAATGACACAGTGTTCCTTCGCATGGATGAGATTCCTTACATCCACGAGGACCGACCGGAAAGTTCTGCTGACAATGGTGAGCGGGCTGCTGACCCTCAGAGGTCAAAATCTGTATGTATAAATGGTTTATTTTGAAGCCCGTGATTTTTAGGTTGAGTGAGGGATAAAAGCTTTGGTTGTGCTTTATCTTTGAAATGTCTCAGTCAGTGCAATTAAGTACATCGGAAAATGTACATTTAAGACCAGTTAGCACCAGGGGTGTTGTAAATTATTATTTTAGTAATCGAGTAATCTATCGATCATTCTGAAGATTAATCAAGTAAGTCAATAAAAAATTTTTTTGATTAAATGAAATACTGCCTTAACAGCAGTATCGATATCAGATATCAACATCTACCCAAATACTCATATTTGTGCATACCCACAATTACTTTTTTGTAGTTTATAAAATTAACTTGTAACAATGATAGCTCACTTTTTAAGTTAACCTGGACAACAATTTTCCAAAAATCTAAAATAAAATAAATAAAAAAAGCAGCAGGTTCACAAAGGCACTTCTTAAAAATGTCTATACTACAGTTTATGGTTTATGAATTCATCTTAAATCAGTTTATTAGATAAACTCTCACTTTACCCGGCCATTTATTTGTGTCCATGCGTACAACTGGATTTGGCTCCTTCGTCACACGGAGAAAAACACACACCAGCTATGTTCCGCCACGAAGTGCTCCACCACCCGTTTGTTGCGACCGGGATGGCGGGAAATTTATTTTCCGGTTCATCCATGAAGCTGCCCACTGTGTTTTGCTCCGCCCGTACGCATTCGTCCGCGCTCTTTGGCGCCGTTCGCTCTGAACCAGCCGCTAGGCAGCAGCTCCAGATGGAGAAAGGTTATTGTTTAAATTGTTCACTTTGAAAATAAATTAGAAAAAAAAAATGTATTGACAATTATTTTAATATGATGGGAAAGGTCTGCATAGCTGGAATGTTGTTGGAGCGATTCCAGGTTCCTCTACCGCCATTTTGGCGAACGACTGAGCAAGAAACTCAAGAATAAATTGCAAACTGACCTGCAGATTTGTGATTGCAGCTTAAAAAGAAAAAAAGTTGATTAGTCAGCATGGTTAAAACTCAGTATATAAGTTCGGTTAACTACTTCAGGGTCGGATACAATTTTTTAAAACTACATTACAAGCTTTACCCATGTGTTACCCAAGTAACATTAGTGGAGGTGGTACAGCTACTTCCACTAATACATGTAATACATCCTTGGTACGTGTAATACTGCTTTAAGTTAAAGTAATTTTGAGCATTTTTTTCCCCCACCTGTGTGAGATTTAATTTAATGAGGAAATCTCTCATGTTTGTTGCAGATGTGCCTACGGAGCCGTCCACCTCCCCCTTCATCAGCTCCCTGTCCCTGTCCAGCTCAGAGGAGAACATTGGAAAGAAGCTCCTGCGTAAACTGAGTGAGTGAGCGGCTTGTCGTGAGCGCCGGTGCCACAGCTCACCCACACACGCTGTCAGATGTGCCTGAACTTTTCTGTCAGCTGCAGCAATAGTCCCGAGCGTCTCCTAGCAACAGATTACGTGTGGTGTCCCTGTAAAGCAGCCCACTACTTCCTGTCGAGCAGCTCCTCCAAATGCAGCTGTTCTTGCTGGCACAGATTTGTGACAAATTTTTTTCTGAAATAATTCAGTCATTTTTGGCTTCGGCTGAGTTCCGCCCCAGTTTGAGTCAGATGCAAAAATTGAATATTACGCTTAATCTCAGCTGCGGCATCTGGAGAATGCAGGTATGTCAACCGGCTGTGCCAGATTACCATGTTCTCCTCTGTTTCTAGGTAACAAGAGGAGGAAAAAGTCTCGAGAAGGAGAAAAGAGTTTGGAGGAGGAGGAGGGGTCAGAGCAGCCATCGGTAACAAGCTAGTCCAGCAAAATTGAGGAGGAGGGATAAATCATGCACACCCTTCCTCTTGTTATTCGCTGGACACCCTGCGTACCTAAAAGTTATTTGAACTTGTTCAACTCTTCTTCACCCACTTATAAATCCTCAGGACCCCATGGATACATCCCGCCCTCTTTTTGCCTGGAAAAAAAAAAAAAAGAACTTGATAGGACATACTTTAACAACACATCCGACAAGTTAACTCTTTCAGCAGACTGCATGGGCTTCATTCAGTTTTATCCACTTTCTTGGTGCAAATCGTCTCCATATTACCTTTTAATAGTGGGCATATTTACAATGAAATACCTTATACTGAAATACCAAAACATCAAAGTATGAAACAGGGTTTACTTGAACAAACAAAAAAAAGTGTTTGGTAATAATTTTTTTCATTATTATTGATACTGTGTGGTAGTTTCCACATTCTGAAAATGACTGCGAAAGAAGCTTATGATGTTGCCAACCAGGGGCCCGACTACTTCCAGCACAACTGACAACACAAGGCGAAATAGAAAAGGCCACCAAACAGGAGCACAATTTACACATAGCTTCTTAAAAAAGCCATAAAATTGCCAATTCTTAGTCTGATTGTAAAGAAATCAGGTAAAAGTAAACAAAAAAAAGAGAGCAAAGTTTCTTTAGTTTACATCTATACGAAAAGTGTCAACATCGCCAGTGTATGTGATACGAAAATAATGCAAGTCATAAAAAAATGCTTTAATTGCACAGATTCATCAGCACATTACATCCTTTTCCAGATGCTGTCTTCTGACAGAAATGCTTTTTCTACATAAACATCTGCTTTTCCCGTCAAAACATTCCCGTCTGTCAACAAGTAGCCAAATGGGCACAACTGCAATACTTCTACCCAACAAACATCCTCAACTTTCTACTGACTTGATCGCATCCAGTAAAACAGAGTCTAGGGAATTTCATCACCTGCTTATAGCCTAATGTAGGGGAGCTTTAGATATTAATATTGTTTTTTTTATCGGTACCAGTCACTAAAGCTGCATACACCAGCTAATTAATAAGCTAAAAGGGTTTAGGGATCTGTGGATCTGGGGATTCAAACAGATAGCTGCTGCAGTGCTATCAAAAGTATTCACACCCCTTGAATATAGTTTAATATGTCACAACTAGAAACTCTGAACCTGTTCAGATTTTATTTGTTAGATCAACTCAAAGAAGTGCACAACTATGAGGTTTCTGACTGAATGTTTATTTATTTTTTTTTTTTAACAAATATATATGGTGACCAATTAAGGCAATTAGTTAGACTGGATTTATTTAGTAGTATCAAAATAAAGGGGATTGAATGCAACTGGTTGTTATTGTCCTTATATATTTCTTTAGAAACAGATTGAAAAACAAATTTCCTCTTACTTAACAATTATGAAGTGAACATTTAGTGAAAAAAAAAAAAATCATATCAAAGTCTGAGGTTGTGACATGACATAGCACGGGCAAAGAGGTATGAATATGTTTGGAAGCGACTGTATACTTGCATGTTTGTTTCTGCTCCTTGTACTGTAACCCTGCAAAGGCATTGTTTCTCTTATGCATGCTAATGTAAAAAGAAACTAAGCTCCCTGTGAAAGTGAAGTCTGCAGTTAGTCTAAGTAGATTTTATAAGTCTGACACAGACTGCAGGCTAACATTTAACACAAAAATACCTTCATATAATAGAGAAACCTTCATGAAAAGGCTCCTTTAGGAGCTCATAATAAGGCACAGGAGGACAGAGGTCATTTGAAAGGCATGTCAGTGAACTTACTCAGATAATCCTACGTTACTGCAATAATGAAATGGGGTGGTTTATTTTAAAATAAATAAATAAATAAAATAAGAGCAGATTTATGTTTGATATTTGCTGATCTGTATTTTGAAATTGTGCCAGGTTCACTGCCAAACAGAGCACAGGCAGAGATTTCAGTGATGAAAGCCACTGAATCCACACCAACGTCAAGTCGACCCCCCCTCCCCCCATCTGTTAACCCTCTTCAAACACAGCCGATGTTTGGAGACTCTCCCTGATTTAATTCATTCTGCCTGGGACGACAGTGTAAGTACAAAGGATCCTGCACAGCTAAGCTACTCGGAGTGATCTGGCAAGCGCAGGACACTCGGGGGTAAAAGTGTCCTGATCCGACGGCTGACTCAGACAGAGAGGATTTGAACGTGGCATAAAAATGCTTTTAGAGAATTTATAGATTTGTTGGGACTGGTAAAAATGTTTTGGATTTAAAAAAAAAAAAAAAAAAGAAAAAGAAAGTTAGGTTTTGCTATGTAAAATCCAAATGACTATATGAAGATGTAGAGAAACATATCATTTGATCTAAATGAGAGATTATATTAATAAATTTACTAACCTATTACTCCTGCATTCTTTTGCTTTTGTTCCCGTTGTTCGGCATTATCAATTTAATTTCCCAAATTGTTACGATACGCAAACGTTGCACTATTTTTAACACGATGTGCAGAGAGGTTGTAAAGATAACCCTCGTCAACTGATTTAGAAACAATACAAACATAATACTCATAAGTCTTTATTGGAAATAACCAGCTTCCAATCAACTCTTTCAGCCTCAATTAAATTGCTTATCAGTCTGTTTGCAAGTGTTCTGTACATAGAGATGTGATAGCAGGCTGGTTGATCATTAGTATTTTTTTTGAGCAGCAACTCTTGCACAAGAGCTAGTCGGAGGGTCAACAATAACAGGCAGGAACCTGACAGGATCGGAAATATCAAGACAGCCTGTAGGACTGAGCACACATTTTCCTGTAGTTGCGACACCCGTCAGGACTGATCGATGCTGCTTGTGCTGACTGGAACTGGTAAGAAATACTACACACACACACACACACACACAGGTTTTAAACAAGAAAATAGTTATAATTCCACAGGGTATTAATAAATTACATAGTTAAAAGTGAAATGCATTCCTGAGAACAATAGTTGAAGTTTCATCCAGCTATAATTTTCCATCAGTCGTTCTTAGCAGCTGAATTATAAATTAAATTGGTCCTTTGAAGGACCAATTTAACCTTTTTCACACGTGGAGAAGAAGGAAGCTCGAGAAACTGTGGTAAAACACAGACAAGCTTTTCCGATGACACAAAGACAAACAACAAAATTAACACGTGGAACAAAACAAAGAACGTGATTTATAACAACATGTCCGTTGTACGAAAGGACAAAAACTACCTGCACAGAAGCATCCCTATTCAGGAGTTGCTTAACTTGTTTTAACACAGTAAATTAAAATTCAGAAACAAAATCCTCATTTTGTTACAGATAACAAAACATCTGTGGGAGAACCACCATCTCTGGAAGTGCCGAGAGCTGCGAGAGGATCCTACTGCACCGTAGTAACAGCCTCATGGATGGACTCCGCCACATAGTCGATGTTCTTGCTGGTCAAACCACACATGTTGATGCGACCACTGGCCATTAAATAGACGTGCTTCTCCTTCACCATGTATTCTACTTGTTTAGCTGCAGAAGATAAAAGCAAAGAAGCAGGAAAATTAGAAGTTTATAGTTTTCCTCTTAGGCTTCTGTACATTCGCCTTTTGCTCTTAGTGTCGAAAGCACGTTCTTGAACTCACAGTTGAGGCCTGTGAAGCTGAACATGCCGATCTGGTCTGTGATGTGGTCCCAGGTCCCTGGAGTTCCCAGAGACTGGAGCTTGGCTTTAAGCTGAGCCCTCATCAGTAAGACTCTGTCAGCCATTGTCTTCACGTTGTCCTTCCTGAATGGTTAAAAAACATGGAGAGTCCAAAAATCAAACATTAACTTAGTTGGCCATTGAAGTGAAATGCCTTGCAAAGTGATTCTGTGAGGAGATTTTTCCACTGACCACTCAGAAAACAGCTCCGGTGAGTTAAGCGTGATTGCGACAATGCGAGCACCCTGAGACGGTGGGTTGGACCAGGTGGTCCTGACAATCTTCTCCATCTGGGAGAGAACTCTCTTCAGGTTATCTGCATCCCGTGCCACGATTGTCAGGTTACCCACACGCTCATCTGACAGGTAAGCAGAAGTAGCATTGAAAAAGAAGAACAGGTTTTGGTTTAGTGTCGCATCACTGTGATATATTTCCCATAACCTAATGCAATTGCCTTTCAGAAAGGTGCGATTTGGTTTTTGGAAGACAATACTTTGGAATGCCAAAGTTTTCATACACTTTAATCTGGCCTTTATGGTAAAATGGGAGAAAAAAAATACAATTTTGTTGAAGGAAGGCCGCAAGGAGTCCTGTTTACAGTTTGACATAAGCTGTGAATGAGACAGGATACATGAGGAAGAAGGTTTTCTGGTCAGATGAGAAGAAAATTTAACATTTTGACCTACATGCAAAAACATAATGTGTAAAACATGGAGTTCCTGGGAGACTTTTCCTTTCACTTCACAATCATGCACAACTTCTATCAATCTTAAAATCCCAAAAGAAATGTGACATGTCTGTGTGACAAAATGTGGAAAAGAATGAACACCTTTGCATTGCATTGCATTGCAATTCACTTTTCAAATAGGACATGAGATTTGTTTTACGACTACTGTTCTTACGTTGTGTGACCTTTCTCCGTGTACTCACTGGTTACCTACTGTAGAGTCCGAAGTTCTTTGAGAAAGACTGAGCACAGAACATTTCAATGCCCATGGAGACAAAGTAGCAGACAGCCCAAGCGTCTTTGTCAAGGTTACCCGAGGCAAATCCCTGATAGGCCGAGTCAAAGAACGCAAACAGTTTTCGCCTCTGGGAAGAAAAACGCAAATTATTACCCAGTAAAATGTGAAAAATGACAGATCACTGAGTGGTACTAAATAAACAATGCACCGATTATGTGTATTTCTAAAGCATTATACCATCATGACTTCAGCTATCTGCTTCCATTGCTCCTGCGAGGGGTCCGTTCCAGTGGGATTATGGGCACAAGCATGTAGGACAAAGATGGAGCGCTCTGGACAACTCTGCAGGGAAAGACAGCAATGCAAACTCATATTAAACGTAACAACTCTGAATCTAAGTTTAGTAATATTTAAGTGCTTGCCTCCAAGTCCCTGAGAAAACCTGACAAATCGAGACCTCTCTTCTCTGCGTCCCAGTATTTGTATGGGCGCACGTCCTCAAAACCAGCACTGCTGAACACGGCGTTGTGATTTTCTGGAACAAACAGTGAGGACAGGTTTTACACCACAAGTTTTTTTTACTGCCAAAGCTTCCTGTAGATAAAAGAAGATTGGTTTATTGGTGTTACTCACTAGCAACAGACCACTGATAAAAGGCGATAGCAGTAGGACATTAGTAATTCTCAGAGCACAGATCTGTAAGCCAATCAAATTCTGCAAATGAGGGGCTTGTCTCCAGATCAAGCAGCTTCAGTTCTTATTTTAACGTGAGATCCTGTATTGTTCATATGTCAGCATGTGCGGACATACCCCAAGTAGGTGCGGACACGTAGACGGGTGTTTTAGTGTTGTTGCTCCCATTGTAGAATCGCCTCAGGAACTCTGCACCCATCTTCAATGCACCGGTACCACCAAGACACTGGACACCGCCCACCTGAGCGAAACAGCAGGAGACCGTCAAACCACATGTGAAAAGATTGAAAACTGAAAAAAAATAAATAAATAATAAAAATCCCCACACAAATTTCTACAACACAAACCCTGTCCTCCCGAATGGCAGGGCTGTCGTCTCCCAGTACAATCTTGGAGGAGGAGGATCTGAACTCAGGGAGGCCCAGGATGGGCAGGTACTCGTGGTTTAGCCTGTCGTCGTGAACGATAAGCTTCTCCACCTTTTTCACCACCGGTAAAACCCACGGCTTGCCTTCATCGGTCCTGTACGCTTCGGGACACCGAGACATTTGTCATTATTTCAGATGACCTTAGAATATAATCTGAGCATGTCCCCCAAATGACTGACGAGTAGGCCAAATATTTTTTTTTTTTTTTTTTTATATTAAATGCATGGAAACTTAAAATTTCCACCATCCCATCATCAAACAACATTGTGTAGCCAACTTGATACATTCTTTTTAAGCTTATTGACGAATCTAACAGAAGTTACGACCACATGCTTTGAGCATTAATAGATAAAATGTGTTAATTTTCTGTTACAATCAAAACAGCTACCGCTGTTAAAGAAATAAAAAAAAATAAAAAATCTCTTATGTAATTCTCCTCTACCCCACACCAAAAACAATTCAAAATAAACAAGAATAGACAGGGAAATGCTTACAATTTCTGTGTTCCATTAGATTCATTTTACGTATTTGTTTTGTTTGGGTTCTTTATCTCAGCAAAAGGTGATTAAAGCCACGCAGGTAACAGGAACATAATTATATTTCCTGACAAAATATTTCACATAATGTAGAATGAATTTAAACTCATCGGGCTTCTAGTAAAGTTACAAATTACACAACTTGTCCAATGAAAAACAAAAACCTACATTCAGAGTTGACCAATTAGTTTGTTGAGTTTTTATGTAAAAGCTTGGAAAAGAGTATTTTCTCGTGGGGACTTTATGGCTGTAAGAAATAAATCTGTATTGCTCCAACCAGACTAAGCAACATCCACACATATCTAGTGACATTACTTTAAATTAACATATCACTGTTTTCACAGGTTCATTGGAATTCAGCATAAAGAAATGAATGATTTTGGTTAGAGCAAGTAAACAAAAAGTGAACAGCTTCATGCATGCTGTCCCGAACAGCAGAACAAAGGTGATCCCAGCCCATAACTGTTCCAAGACACACCTCACATGTGCGCACTTTCATCTCTCTGTGTTTTTGCCAGGTAAAGTATGAGCAAACACCTGATAAGGAGCGCAACATGTAATAACCTCTTTATCCCAGGAACAGAGATCATCAGCTTACACCAACTCCACCATGTTGACAGTTTCTTTTTCTCGTTTTATACAATGACTTGATAATAAAATAAGTAAATAAAAGCTACCAATTTTTTATTATTATTTATTTTCAATTTTGTTTTAACTTTAGTGGACTACTTTCTTCAGCTCTGTAAATAACTCCCCTTTGCATGTGGCACCAGACACTGTGTGCCCTACATTTACCAGCTGCGCAGTAGCTTTTGGCCATCTGCAGCATTGTGCGTCTTGCACGGGATGGGGATTACATGATCTCAGCCTCCGGTACTAATCATGGGACTAGGCTGGCCTTGTCCTGCCATGACAAAGCCAGACAATGTTTCTCACACTACTCATTTGAAGGAGGAATTTACTCTTTCAATACCAACACGGGAAACACTTGTACTCGGGACTGGGGGCGATTGATCTTTTTTTTTTGTTTTGTTTTGTTTTAAAAGAGAAGACATTACATTTAAACCCCTACAAGAGGAGTGTTCTGGATGACGTCGCAGTAATCCAATCGACTCTGTCAGAGAACAGAGGTGACTTCATAGAACGCCAGAATAAGATAGCGAAAGCTGTAGAAATAAAAATAAAAGGGGAATGGAGAATTATGATTCCCTAACTAGGCTGCTTGAACACAATGGGTCTGATTAATCATACGCCACCCCTTTTTGGGTTTATTATTGCTGATCTGTTATTGCAGGACATTCGTGGACGCTTCAAATCGCATTTTATTTATTTATTTATTTTTTTCTATCAAGATATTATAAAACTCATAGCAGTAAAAATGCACTCTGACTGCCATTGTAAAAGCTGCGTTAAATTTAAATAAAATTAAAAAAAATAATAATAAAATTAATGTTATGCCCTTCCTCACTTAGAGACGACGTCCCTGGACATAATTTTAGGTCTCAGAATTCAGTGAAACGCCTCATCATTGCGCCATGCAGCAGCTGCAGATGCCCCTGCACGGTTACCATGGTTAACGCTTCACAGCGCGCATCTTACCTCCCACTCCGAGGTTCACCTTATTTGGAAACTGGTCGTTATTGAAGTCCTGCGTAAGTTTAAAGACAGCAACGGGGGCTGCTTGCTGCACGTCACAAAACACCGACATGTCTTCTTTTAAAGACGGCTGTAGCGGCAGGGAGTTGTCACCTGAGCAGCAAGCTAACTGGATGTAAGAAGACTCTCACCTTCCACTCGGCTTTCAGTGGCGTCACAGTGGGTGTGAGTGGATTAACCAATGGGACTTCGCCGTGAACATGTCGTCAGTGGTTTTTGCCAGGTTAAAGTTCGAAAAAGAAACACCTATTTGTTAACCAATGAACGCCTCCGAGTCATGACTGACAAATCTGAATACAAATCTTTGTGGTTCAGGTTGTCATTGCAATAAAATTTAGTACCACAAGGTGGTGGTAGAACCTCGTGGACTTTGTTTCGGGACATTAAAACGGAATTGCAGTAAATAATGAAGTGAGTTAGAATGCCTACCAAAAGGTATTCACACTCCTTGAGTGCTGGTCACAATCACAAGCCTCTATTGCATAAAATTCTAATGGAATTTTAGAATAAAGGACTTCTCCTTTATGTACCATTTTGCATATAAAAACTTACATTTTGTTTTCATCTGAGCCAAGCAGTTTTTCTAAATGTGTTCAACACGCAGTGAAACATACCATCCAAATGGAACTTCTTCTGACTTTCTGTCAATAAAACTTTTTTCTTTTCACTCTCAAACTTCAGATTTGTTGAGTACAGAACAAATAGCTATGCTATATGCATAATGGTCACAGTAGATTTTATTTATGAGTAGCAGAGAAAAATGGGTTGGGAAATAAAAATGCACTCTTGGCTCTTTTATAAAAGTTTTTTCTTTAAAAAAAAAAAGGCAATCTGTACTTTTCCTTCTGCTGCATATATGCAGAACATTTTGTTTATCTATTAGATAAGATCCCACTAACATACAATGAAGTTTCTGAAGTTTTCACAGTAATAAACTGAGACACCATGTGACAAAATATGAAAATGTTCAAAGGATATAAACACTTTATTAAGACCTTGAAGTCCTGCACAGTTATTTCAATGTTTTAGACAAAATAACTGATCTTGAGGGGCAAAGGTTATATGAGACGGCTTAGTGTTTTTCAGAAGGAGAGACCAGACACCCCCATCATAAATGTCAGGTACTTCCCAAGCTGAACAAATGCAGATAGTCGCATGGTCTGGCTGTATGGCGATTGAGCAACTGCATATAATTCTGTTTCAGTGTGCAAGTATCCTCATCCGTTTTGTCCTGAGGGCCTTGGCTGAGATATGATGTAAACAAACTGGCTCTCCTGTTTTCTCCCCACAGCTGTCTGCAGGAGCTGAAGTGGCTGATAAATGAAGGTCAGTCCAGCCAGTTAGATGGAGAGAAATCAGTTTCAAATATGTGTCTTTTAAACAAAAGAACCTATGCAGATATTTCTATGGAAGTATGTACTCTAATAATGAGCAAACAAACACATTATTACGATGAAGACATCGCAGAAAACATGGTTTAATAATAATAATACTGAACGCACTGTAGGTGAAACCAGAAAATGTTAAACAGAATATCATCCTTTTGATTTAAATCTTTAATTTATTACTGTACTCTTTCTTTTAGCTCAGCGGGTTTTAATTTTTGGATTTAGTAGAAGCAGAAGTATTTTAAAGCCCTAGATGGAAAGAAAGAAAAAAGATGGAATGAAATCATATCAGGATTTCAATGCTGAACTTTTTTTTTTAACCAGTTCTCAATGAGCCATGGTGATTTTTGCACAGCAATTAAGCAACATAGCATCAAAATTGCAACAAACATACTTTTCGCAAACGTAAATACTTGACTTCTTACTCATCAGGACAACTCCCAGACTCAAAACCAGCAGGAAAGATGAAATAATAACAAGGAGAACAGACTGAGTCGGAGTGAATAAAAGGGTGCAAGGCGTAATTTTAGTTTCATTTTGTTTTATCAGACATATCAGGTTGCACCCGCATACAGTTCCATTATATAATGTGATTTAATTGTGTAATTTGGAGACTTGCCCACAGGTCAGCTGAACAGAATGGTGTTGCAGCACAGATCAGACAGACGGAGAACACATCTTGTTCCCACATTATCCATTTGAAAGCACCATTAGGCCAGATCAGATATGACAGAAGGGACACCTAATCAGCGAAGAAATGATTAATGTGAATAAGATGTTTCAGGAAAATCAGATCGTGCATATTCTTCATTTTCAGCCCTCTGGGAATTTGCAAAAGGAGTTAACCAAACGACTGACAAGGAGGAGCATGACCCCTAACTTTGAAAGCAAAGCTTAAATTTTTAAAGCACATCTCTTATCATTATGGGTGTGAACGGAATGAATCCCTGCGTGCCAATCATCTGAACTTGAACCTAATAGTGCTAATATTTTATGGTTTATGAATTCTGCTCCCTGTTATGGCATCTTGAGGGAGAGAGTCACCTCCGGTTGAAACATGCTTTGGTTATGCAGCAAAGACACTTGTAAATGGCTAGAAGAAAACAAAATGACAATTTTGGGGGGGAATAAGTCAAACCCAAAACTTAAATCTGATTGAGATTCAGTGACATGATCCTAAATGTATCTTTAGTCTTCAGCTGTGAATGAATTAAAACTATTCCTGCGAAGAAGAAATTGCCACACCGTTAACACAAACACATGATGGTGACAGAAGTAGTTATTATATTTAGAGAGTAACTACTTCTTCACGTAAGATTCGGAAAAGATTTATTTTTCAAATGTCATTTAAAAACTAGGTTCTATATTTACTCATGTTGATATTAAAATGCGATGAACGATCTAAAAAGCAGAAAGTCCTCTGTGACATTTTTAAATTCTCAGAATTTTATTTTAAGTTCAGTGGTTTTTCTGAAAATTATTATTATTATTATTATTATTATTATTATTATTATTATTATTATTATTATTATTATTATTATTATTATTATTATTATTTATTTTTTGTAATTATTATTATTTTTTTTATATTAATGTCGCTTTCATGTCATCAAAACCACTAATGTGATTTAAGCCTTACAAACCCGTTGCAAAGCACACTAACAAAAGATGTGCAAATAATCCCAGTACTGGTTGCCAAACACCACAGTCACTATTTTCTCTCTTTTTATCCTTAAATAGTAGCCGACTCACTTTCCGCACAGCCGACCCCGCCCCCACACTCATCTCTTAGCTGCACACTAACAGTAGATGTTTTCATTCTTTACAACCAGGTGAGGGTGTCTTCTATGTTAGCTATCGCTGTCAACCCTGCAATTATGGGATTTGAGCTTCCAGAACAAGGCTTAGGGGCTAGCAGCGGGGTCTGCTGTGCACGCTCTCAGGAGGCCTCAGGGCCACGGGCTGAGCTGTGATGTGAAGTGTGAGCCGGAGCAGGGAGTGACAGGAGTATCCCGTGGCATGAAAGTGCCCACGGGGAGAGAGTCTTTCAAATCCAAATCACTGAGTCACTCAGTCAAACACTCGCAGGCGCCCTCCGTTCAACATTCACCTCTGCGCCACAGAGGAAAACAAGAATACTAGTGAAAAGAAAGAAGAAAAACCAATAGGGTTTTGGGGTTTTAAGTCACTGTTGCAATGATGGAGTACGACACTAAAAAAAACGCACAAAGGCAAACATTCAGGCACAAGACACTCACATTCCAGCTGTGGTGTCACCGAAACACAAACAAGAGCGTGTGCTCACACAGCGCTGCTCATTCCTGGGTATGAGGGGTTAGCTGGAGGGGTGAGGGTGGGCGGTGGGGGGAGGGGGGTTTCATGCTGCTCACATGTTGCTGCGGCCCCTGTGTCTCTGGGTCACAGAACTGTGGTGAGTGACCACCTTTTTAGCTTCCCGCCTTGTTTGTTTTCAAAGACAGTGTCATCAATTCTCTAACAAGGGACCAGACACAGCAACAACAGAGGAGCAGAGGACCTCCCTGCATCGCCCACCGACTGATGGAGCCTGCATGGAGCTAGCAACATCAGTCATCTGTGTGTATGGCAGCATGCCAGCTACTGCATGAGTGCATAATGTCTGTTTGACTTTTGCGTGTAAATACCTTTGTGTCGTTCATTTGCTTCGTTTAATGTCATGGCACAGCATCGCTCTTTTGTTTTTCGTTTTTTTTCATGTGCCCTCACATTCACATTTATTAGTGAATGTATGTTAAAAGAAAAGTCTATGACAAAAACAATAAGAATATTCACCTCAAAGTATAAAAAAAATGCCAGAATTTAGACCTTTTTGGACTTTAGTGATTAAAGACTGATGTATGACTGCAACAGTTGATATTAGTAAAATTAAGCAAACTGCAAAAATAAGTTGAAAATCACAGTAATGTGATCATATGACATTAGAGTTTGTTCAGAGGAATGTTAACAATAGTCTCCTAATTGACTTTGTCATTGAACGCTTTGATGTGGCCTTCAAGTTATGAGACTGAGAGGGACGTCAACACAGAAGGCCTACATTGTGCTACTCGGACTGATTGATGTTGTCTTTTGGCTGACTGCTGCAACCCAGTTTCATACAAATATGCAGGCTGAGGCACAAAGACGGGAAGTGGACATTTTGTGTCTGAATGTTTACCTTGAATGTTGTTTTTTTCCAGTGTTTTTGGAGATGCAAAAGTTGTGAATGGGGTTATTTTTTGTTTAATTACCCCAACTCTTAAGTGTTGATGCACATCAACACTTAAGAGACAGATAATATCACTCCCTGCTGTACACAAAGGTCAGAAGTCAAGGACAGGGAATTATATCCATCCAAATATCAGATCACCTTGAACATTGTTATTGTGGGTATGATGGCAGAAGCTCAGAAAACTATTGAAGCTGATGGAAAAACACATACACAAAATTCTAAAATAAAGAAAAAATGAATCGGTTATTTAACTGTATATTTTCAACCTTAGGCTTTTGCATATTTATACACAAACTCTTGATGTGCAGTGTCTTTCGAATAGCCTTCACGTTCAGTAGTTGAACTAACGGCACCCATTTCGTGCTAGAATTGCACGTGAAAACATAAACAAGAAATAAACGATGACATGATTAATATGTTATTGACACCTGACATCATGATTGTGCCACGAAAGACTTTATCTTAAAAGACTCGGACATAAAAAAAATGGGGTTAGATAATACCAGGTATGTAAATTTAGTTTTGAAGCTTTAGTTGCACAAATATGAATATGAATTGATTTTGTTTTGCCTTTCAAACCACTTTATCAAGATCTCCAGAAGGCTTTTAAGAATTTTTTTCTTTCTTTTGTGTGGTTCTTATTTGCTGGTTCATCTGTCATCCACGGCTCGTCTTTGCAGGATTCTGGATTATACTGCTCCCATGTTTGTTTTAGGATTAATTTAGTTTAACCATCTCTATTCATGCCTTGTCGTATTTGTGGACCTTGAACTTTAGACCATGAATTAACTTCTATTACTATACACCTTTATTTTTGTCTCACTTTTTGCCCCCCTTTGTTAGCATTTGAGTCCTCCATAATCGCCACGCCACATTTGTGTCCAATCCATTTATTTGTTTCTGGATTGTTGAACCAGAGGAACTCATAAATCTAGATGTCACACACTGAAAAAACGCAGAATACTTTGAAAGAAATATCTATGTATTTACCACAGGGTTTAAGTATTTTGAATGTGTTTTTTCTTTTTCTTTCAATTACTCATGAACCGAAGCAATTCTGCAAGAAAAATTTGCTCTGTGTTGCTAAAAAAAAAAAAAAGTGGCAGCCACTGTTTTATCTTGTTCTACCACTTTTAGCTCGTATGACAAGAAACATACAGCATGGCCTTGTTTTGAGAAGCTTAAACCATGCATTTGTTCCCATCCAGATCTGGACAAGATTTTCTTTCCCCTAAGATCTTGTGCTGATAATGGAAACATCCCAAAGATTTTCAGTCAAGTTATGATCTGTAATCTGTCTTGTGGTTTCTGTAAGTTTTTTTTAAATTGTTTTTATATAAATCAACTCAGAAGAATAAAGTCTTTAAAAAATCTTCTGACTCTTCAATGGGGAGTATGGGACTTTTAAAGTGGGGTTTTGTTAAAATGATATAGGCAGATGGGTCTTGCCTGCAGTGGACAGCTCTCTTGGTGTCGTTATTTAGTAAATCCAGATGGACTAAAGTAACAGGATAATTGGAAAAAGTAATTGGAAATAAAGGAAAAAAGGAACGTTCAATGTAAATCTGCTATTCTCAGTATGAGATGAGGATGTCTCACAAAAGATCTTTTTTTCCCCACATTGTCAAACTATTCAGAGGTTGAAAAGTAACACAAAGCAGCTCCAGTTGCAAGTCTGCACTCAGCTGTTTAATAAATGTGGTGATCAAAGCCTCTCAACAGAATCACGTTAATATTTGGAGGGGTGACGGACAGGAGTTCATCCTGTAACCGGTTAGAATCCCTGCTCTGTGGGCCTAAGGCGTTGTGTCCTTGGGCAAAACACTTCACCCACCGTGCTTTCTGGTCGTTGTCAGAGAACCTGTTGGTGCCAATTATACAGCAGCCTTGCTTTTGTCAGGCTACCCCAGGCAGCTGTGGCTATAATGTAGCTCAATATGATCAGTGTGTGAATTTGTGAATGACTGAATGTAGTGTGAACTGCTTTGGGGTCATCTGGTCTTGATAAATGCCCTGTAAAAGGCATTCAGTTTTCACACTATGACTTTTTATCAGATAACTATATCTAAACAGCTGAATTTGTCTTCCTGGTCAGCGATAAAAAGTGCAGTAGCCTTATCTTAGGCACCACCTATTTAATCTTAAAATTTCAGAGGTTCTACAACTCTACTTTCTAAACCTTAATACAGTGATGATTGACCTGAATCTGCAAAATCAATACAGTATTTGAACTTACTCACAATGTACTAATAATTTCTCCCAGCCTATCTTTATCAACAGGGCTTTGGAATAGCAGCAACAGAGGATGGAGTTATTTTGGTTGGGAGTTTCCTCCTAAAACAAAGTCTCACCACCGTATATCACAGATATTACAGCCCTAACAACCCGCCCTTAATGTTCATATATACAAACACACACCTGCTGGGGCGAGGCCGTCTGGGAGAGAATTACAGCAGCCTAATTTATGATACCCCTGGGAGGGCAAAGGGCAAGGGACCCAGACGGTCCTGACCTCACTTCCTCCTTTCAGGGTCTCGGAGTTACACAGAGCGCGGGTTCAGTTCACTCTCTCACAGTCTTTCAAGTAAACTGCCTAATTAGTGTCTCTTTTTTCCCCCCAACACGGTTATCACAATGAGCCCTGAGGGACTGCTCCAACCTGTGAGCAAGGCCCTAATGGGGAATATATTAGGCACTTTCATAGCTGATAAGTGGGTGAGAACAAGATTGAGCTAAAATTCAAATCTCGCTCTGGGCTCGCCTCTGGCCTCCTCATTTCCTCCAGAGAGAAGACGCTATCATCCGTCACTTGGGTCCAGGCAGAGGCACAATGGAGCAAGCCTGGGTTCTGGCTACTGACACCGTCACATGGCCTGCTGATAAGACTCAACTTCCGGGACCTAAAAGAACTGAGACTTTGCTGATACACAACACTTTGGTCTTTTGCCATATTTACTGATGACCATGAAAAAAAAAAAAGGAAAAAGGAAAGTTCAATGTCAATCAGCCATTTTAATGTATGAAGTTTTGCCTCTATAGTTATTTTCAAGGGCGTGACGATGCTTTTCTTATTCAAGAAGCTGAAAAGGATCTTTCACAGCCTGCGGGATAGTCAAATCAGGAAATTAAATCAGTCAGGAATGAAAATAGAATCATATTTTCATGATTCTGAAAAATAATCTATCTTCACAATCACACAGCACCATGATAACGGATGGATGAAGTTGTCAAGTAGTTTAAAGGAAAGTTCGATGTGACCACCAAGAGAGGCAAAATAAGTAATGAGGAGAAGTAATAAAGGAGGCCCATGTTAACTTTGTAGCAGGTGTAGAGATCGGCAACGTAGGTGGGATAATCTGTTGACAGGACTGCTACTAGTGGTTCACCCAACAAAAGAATGGTGAGCTGAAACATGTCAGATTTGCTAAAGTCAGGGACATAACAAACAGGAGGAAGAAGGTAATCTAGTCAGGTGAGACTAGAAGATAATTAAATGAATCAAACTTTTTGGCCTACAGCAAAAATGTTGCATGAGAAGGAAAAGGCTAAGCTGAACATCACCTTAAGCTCATCAACCCCATGGTTGGACATTGTGATCCTATACAGCCAGAGCTACAACGGGATGACCAGCAAGGTAAAAGTGTGGTCCTGGGTGGACAGAGCCCTACAACTGTAACATGCCTCCCCCTGTCTAACACCACAATCAAATGTCCGAATTGCATTCTCATTTCACAGATTTTACAGAGTCCCACCAATCACCAAGTTTCCACGTGTATAAAGCACACACATTTAAAAGTTGTGGAGCACAAACCACCTGAGGACTGGCATTTTTCATCAGTGGTTTAGATCACAGCTCATTTAGGTTTGAGAATGGCCAAGTCAAACTAATCAAGATTTGATTAACAATATTTTTAAGAATGGGAAAATGACAACAGAAACTATCCATCTCTGAGGACAGAGGTCGAACTGTTTTCAAAAGGGTTTCTGCTGGACTCAGGCAAATGCAAGAATTACTGGGGAGGTTTCTTACGCTTCACAATAAAGTTTGTGATTCTAAAATTATGAAACTTTTTTTTAAAGTGGTTTACATGCAAAGCACTGTATAAAGTCTGTCGCTGCAAACCATAAGCAGAGACCTCATTGCAATCACTTTCAAGTCATCTTCTCACTTGCATTCTCAGCTCAGGGGTTTTCTGTCTTGAAAGAGGGACTCTACATCTCCCAGAGGATTGGTTTCTGGCCCTGTACTGGTATGACTATCCACCTGCCACTCTAAGGCAAACGAGCTTTTAGGTCTCCAGAGATAAGGGGAGGCAAGAATAGACACGTTCATCAATACCTTGCAGCGCAACTTCTTAGAAGACGAAAATCCTAACAGAAAAGGCGACCGTATTTTGAAAAAAATGGTCGTTTTAATTTCTCGTGGAGGTTGTTATTCTCACACCTTTGTATTGTGCTGGGTGACCTTTGCTGCGGGTCTAACCTTACCCGCCTTATCGCGCTGATTCTGGGATGAAGATGATGTATTGGGGGAGACGCACTCAGCACCAAGAAGCTCCTTGACACTCTCTGAGAGTCTGGGTTTTGTTACAGGCAGGAAACAGACTCTTCCGCTCCGTAAACACGCGCCTGTGCTTGGCCACTTTTGGGCTGCCGGTGGCACGCGAAGACCGCTGGCGATGATGATGATGATGATGATGATGATGATGATGATGATGATGATGATGATGATGATGATGATGATGATGGTCAGTGGAGAGGCCGCGCGCATAGGCGTTTAAGGCTGAAAGCTGAGTGAGCTATTAGCGTAAGAATGAGTGACTTTTCAACCTCCAAGCTATGTTTACGACCTTATTCGAGACACCGCGTAAAAGCACGCGAAGAGCTCAGAATGAATAGCCATAATATCGGTTATTTGTCTTGTCTGTTTACAATTTCGTTCATTTCACGCAAACATAAACGTTGGATCTACAAGAGATGCTGTGTTACCGTCACAATCCAAAGGCACAACCGCAGGAGCGCATTTCAATGGAGAACATTTCAATGGTCTCTGCTTATCGTTCCCTTTTGTAAATAGCCCGTTTCAAATTCTCGAAGAGAAGAGAAGAGAAGAGAAGAGAAGAGAAGAGAAGAGAAGAGAAGAGAAGAGAAGAGAAGAGAAGAGAAGACCGTGCTCTAATCTAAACAACGCCCTGCTGATGGGGAGCGGATGAGATTATGTGGACATTCCCTTCTTTTCTTTCCACACAGTTTAAGGCCCTCAGACCCTGGCGCCTGCACTTGGCCACAGATAGAGTGGTGTCTTGTTTCACCACACAAGGCCTTTTTCAGAAAAACAAGAATACTCTCACCTTTATTGTTATTATTATTATTATTATTATTATTATTATTATTATTATTATTATTATTATTATTATTATTATTATTATTAT
>NW_006800244.1:0-40006 GCF_000485575.1 Poecilia formosa | reverse complement strand
TATATTATATTATATTATATTATATTTATTTATTTATTAGTAGAGTATTACTATTCGTGTTGTAGATGAAGCAGGTCGAGACTTAAATAAATAAAAAAAACAAACAATAAATATAAGAAATAACTGCAATTATATGGTATTGAATATTCATCGGGAAGGTCTCACTGAGCAGTAATTATTTAAACGTTTTATACATCTCACTTTGAAAGTATTACGAAGTAGGACGAAGAAGAATGAACCACATGCTAAACATCTGACCCACTAATCTTTTTTCGCTTAGAACGTTCTTTCTCTCTCCTTATTTTACATCAGCTTGAATCAGACATGTCAGTACAAATGCGTAAAATACTACACAAACAACAGAAGCGTGACCTATGGCTCTTCAATCTGTTTTGAAGATCTCACCAAAACAGTTCCAATTCAAGCAATGTGTCATAGAGCTGGCAAGTTCCAAGATTTTCATTTAAAACTCAAAGATCTTACACAAATTCAGACAAGTTGAATCGGAAAAAGAAGCAAAAGAATCGTTCTGCTGCAAGTAAAACCACTACTGAATAAATTTTCCTCTGCCGAAATATACATTTTTTCCCGACTGAGATAATCACCGTCTATTTTCACAGCTCATCAAAAAACACATCTTAGATAAGTTGTTTATATTTTTTTTTCTATTTTTACTTTATATATAAAATGTATTACGTATTTTATTTTTTTGTGCGCAAACAAAAGGAAAACATCATGTGGCCAAAATTTTACAGAAACTAAACCTGCAATGTTCGGAGTCTCATCATAATTGAATTAGGATCCTAAACGTCCTCCTGGTTTTGCATTTGGTTGACCGCAGATAGTTCATCTCAGTCATGATTTTCTGCGGCAGGAAATGAAGGTATTGCTTATCTTAAAACCACCCAGGTGACGATGGGAAGAGCTGCGGTGATTGTTGGGCCAAACAGCAAAAATATTTTTGATCAAAATGCATTACAGCCCAAGCAGCTATGGAAAGCGGGTGTTAAGATATATAAAAAAAATAAAAAAAATAAAAAAAAACATTTTACTTTTGTGAAAGTCGTGAATTATGTACCAAATTAAAACAAGGAATTAGATAAATGCTTACCGGTGTGAGAAAAAAAGATGCGTAAAACGTTCTTACCTTTCACACCTATGGCAGCCCGAGAAGAATCGTTGATGTCAATAAAATGTCATAAATTAGGAATCACCCACTGACGCGGGGAAACAAGTACAGAAGGTCCTCGAGTCCCTCCCCCGCTGCGGAACGTCACTGAAAGAGAGAGGACAGCATCTTGGCTGACCCAGCTCTTTCTCCAGATAACTGAATGTTAGCCAGCCAAACAGGACCGACCTCTCTCTTTTTCCGTGTGAGCCCTCCAGCCACAGGCGCGCAGCCCGTGGAGAGGCATGTCACAGCTGAAAGACAGCCAACCCTCCCCTGATCTCCGCGGAAAGGCAGCAGAGCGCGACCATTTTCCAGCTTTACGCACGGGCTATTAACCTTCTTTATTCGCAAGCCTGATAGAAATCGGATCACTTTCTGGGCTTTGCGGCGCTTTTTTTAAAATCACCTATATGATAATCATGATTCCCAGTCCAGCTGTAGCTGCGTCCACCACGCCCTTTTCCGTGAAGGACATTCTAAAGCTGGAGCTGCAACAACAGTCTCAGCAGCAACAGCAGCAGCAGCAGCTTCAGCTGATCTCCTGCTTCCGCCTCTCCGGCGCGCTGGCACAGCCGGGATCCTTCCCAAACAAGCCGTTCGGCTCTCATTCGCCGCCCTCCTGCATGCTGGCGGGCAGGGACAGCCCCAGCCCCATCAGCTCCTGCCTGTCGGAGAGCGAGGAGAGGATGTCGTACCTCAGCGCGCTGAGCGTTCAGGACCGACTGACGGAGTCCGGATTGGCCGCGGATGTGTTCGGAGACGCGGCACAAATTAATTCCGTAGACCCGCACCTGCAGAGCCAACAGGAGGAGCACGACGGCAGTGAGTGGAAAACTGAACGGCTGTCATAATAACATGAGCTATTTGGCATTGCGAGCTGTATTATAGTGACAGTAGATGAGTAAATAGGGCATACGATGACATTTGCAAACTTGCAAAGCGCACAAGCTAACACAATACGTGCTGCAAATACTCCGAGAAGTGGGAGCGTCTTCTCCGATTTTGTTGTAAAATATAGTCATCTACTTTTACATTTGCACCGTTTATGTAAGAATACTATAGTTTAGTTTAAAGTTCTGCACATTAAAGAAAATAAAGGTCGGGATTTTTGATGGAATTTGCGCATAATGACAAATATTGCCCGATAGCTTTTATAATCTTTTGAGTCGACGTATTGTCTAGTTCTAACCGTATATGAAGCTCGGGCAACCATTAAAAAAAAAAAAAAATACGCGCATTTACCTGACTAAACAGGAACAGGTTTTGAATTTGCAAAGGTCTTGAATTTTATGTTTGACTTTTTTCTACAAGTGAATTTAACGTTTTAATGTTTACTTTAAGTTTTCTATTTTAATACCTATTTCAGTTTTTTTAGAAATACAATACAATAAATAAATAAATACATTTAATTAAATATCAGTGATGCTTTATTTTACTAAACACTAATTTTAGAAATTTAGGTAACGAGGCTAGATGAAGACGTAGTTAATTAATTTCAGTTATTTAGCGCAAACTGTGACATTTTGCAGGGCAAATAGATAAATTCATATTTAAAAAAAAATACAGGCAGATCTTTCCAATATAATCCAATCACTTACACAGATTTAATTCAGTTTAATTCAGTTTGGTTACATAGAATCACTTTACAAAACTTTATTTATTTATTTATTTATTTATTCATTCATTCATTTTTAACAGAAAGCTGTGGTGCTCTGAGAGGCGAGTGTGGAGAGGACACAGAGTCAGAGAAGCCCGTCACCAAGCAGCAGAGGACCAGAAGGAAGCCCCGCGTCCTCTTCTCCCAGGCCCAGGTGTTCGAGCTGGAGCGGCGCTTCAAGCAGCAGCGCTACCTGTCCGCCCCAGAGAGGGAGCACCTGGCCAGCTCCCTGAAGCTCACCTCCACCCAGGTCAAGATCTGGTTCCAGAACAGGAGGTACAAATGTAAGAGGCAGCGACAAGACAAGACGCTGGAGATCGCGGGGCACCACCATCACCACCATCATCATCACCATCCTCCACCGCCGCGCAGGGTGGCGGTACCCGTCCTGGTCCGGGACGGGAGGCCTTGTCTGGCCGGATCGCAGAACTATAACAGTCCATACACAGTGGGAGCTCCGACTCCTTACAGCTACAACTACCCGGCCTACAGCTACAACAACTCTGTGTACAATAACACGTACTCTTGCACTTATTCTAGTTTGCCGGCTCTTCCACCGAGCAACAGCGCTCCGAATGCGTTCATGAACATGAATTTGGGAAATCTGGGCGCGCAGACGCAAAGCCAGGCTCCTCAAGGACCGGTGATCCAACCCTGCCAGGGAACCCTGCAAGGCATCCGGGCATGGTAGCTGGGACAGGCTTCAATGGATTAATGAATGGACTCAGGATCACGATTATGCAAACTATATGTTGGCTTTAAGTAGGTGTAGCGTATGAAGTAACCATAAACCGCAAACTGGGATGAAAAATAATAATGTTCAAGATTCATTTCTTTAGATCTTTTGGACTACTCGCAGTGTTAGAACATGGATGTAAAGTGATCCAACAATAAGAGAGACTGATATGTGCATTTCTGAATTAGAATTAGCTTTTAAACAATTTAATCTGGTGTTAGTCAATTAAATGTTGGATGAAGAGGAAGAGGCCTGCTTCAATGGAGCCATAACGAAACCACAAGTCATTGCAAGCGCTTAGTGCGTACTCATAAAGAAGTATTATGTTGGGATTTTTTTTTACTACTCGTGTACAGCTTTACTTGTGTTTAATACTGTTTTATTTTTCTTTTTATGAATGATACTGAAAGTCTATAAATGCAATAAAACTGGCGATTAACAGGATCGAGTCTGCAATCAAGTGACTAAGCATTAATATGAGAATGATCGAAGGTGACGGAGTGAAGAAACAAAGCAGTCAAAAAGCACAATTTGACTTAGTGTTTCTCTCTTTCTGTGCCTAATGGCACGCTATCTATTCAGATTGTCCCCTCTAAAATGTTATCCGGTGAGTTTTATTCCAACATTTTTCAAAGTTTCAAACAATTTCTCAAGCAAAAAAAAGGGGTAAAAAGAAAAAAAAGAAGAAAAAAAAGCATTTTTACCCCTGTGAGAAAGTCTGAGACAAGAACCAGAAACAGAGAAAATTTAAAAGGGAGCTTACGTCCGGTCAGGATTCAGAGATGGACATTAACCAGACAGCCGATATCGTCGGAACACACACAGCTTGTAAACCAGCAGAGCTCAAAATAAAACTAATAAAAAAATAAAATAAAAATACCACTACTGCTACTGCAACTACTACTACCGATGATGATGATAATAATAATAATAATAATAATAATAATAATAATAATAATAATAATAATAATTAATCATTAATAATAATTTAATAAATCAAATTTTCAGCAGATTTAAGCCTGATGCATCACACATCCTAAGCACAAACACACACAACTATAAACACTCCCACTCTGCTGGAGATGGACTTCAGCAAATACCTTTACCTAAAAGGCATGGCAGAACGCTCAGACGCTATTAATGGAGATGAATGGCAAAGTAAACAGAGTGTTTGTCTCTTCTGATAGCCTCCCTGGTCACTTCCTCTGGCTACTGCTCTGCCGGTTTAGGACATACCTGGTGTCAGCTCTAAGTGCTGCAGAGTCACTAGTGTAAATAGAGCTGGCGACAGGACGGCGATGCCTGAGGACGCAGCGGGCTGAGCCACCAGCGCTCTGAAAGGCAGGCGCCCGCGATCGCTATCGCGCGTGCTTCCAAAGATAGCTGCTCATCGCGGAGCTGTAAGCTCGCGGAGTTTCCCAAAACAGAAAGGTCTCCAATGGCAACCACTCAAGGACCTTGTGGGGGGGTGGAAACAGAACCACAGTCCAGGAGAGGAAAACAAACGCGTCCATACGGATGAATGATGGGAGTTCTGGCTGTACAGAAAGGTTAGCTTCCCACATTTGGCCTGGATACACTTTAAAAGTAAATAGTGTCGTGACTTAAATGCTGGAGAATAAAAAGGTGCAGAATCTGATGTGACACATTTTTACAAAAGCTAACAATAAATTAACTTGCAACTGGAAGAGAAAAATGCGGACAGCTAGCTTGTCAAATGTGGACAAGCTAACTGAAAATAGACAGTTAGCTACAGCAATTCAAAATTGAAATTTTGGGGTAGTTTACATTTCAAATTGTGAGTTGATGACCCAAAATCAGAGAAATGCTTAGTTTCAAAATAATGTCCTTGATATTGTCATGGAAAGTTCAGCAAATATCTCTGTTTTGCCATTTGTTGTTTGTTAAAATAAAAGTCATGGTGGTCCTGTTTGCTTCTACTGAATGTAATCCGTTCTCAATATGTACTGCCTTAGCAAAACACAGTTCGGCTTCCGTTTTATTTTCAAGTTAAACATTATAGCTTAATAGTATTGCTTCTCGCATTATTTTTCAACTAATCTGCATGTTGGCCTAATAGAGCTTGAGCAAAATCAGTTGGTGGTAGTAGCACACAGAGATAATTGAAAACAACATATCAGATAGTTTAGTCGAGTTTTTAAAAAAATTGGTGGAGTAGATAAACCAAACATGGCTTTTTAGAACCAAAATGTAGACCCCAGGCAGGTTATTAATGAGAATACAAAAAGCAGATGAGGAATGCTCTGCTGGGTATGTTTACATTTTGTTATCGTTTTAAAGTCTGGAGTGAAGCAAATGAAAAATTCACACAGTTTGATTGATGATCATTTTGATTCAGTCATTGGCTATTCTAAGATACTGTGCCCAGTGTTAGATAAAATAATATCAAGAGTGTGATGAATCACATTAGGAGATACCATAATAAACCTTAGAAAGTTTCTGTTGTTGCAAGAAGATTTAGCTTAGCAACAGATGCCACTAAAGATAACCTTAAACTGTTGTAATCCTGAGGCAGCTGCCAATAAAGTACACACCTTGAGTCTTACAAAGTTTTACAAGCCAACTAACCAGAATAGATTTTAAAAGTCTGTCTCCAGATGTTAGGAGTCCCATGAAAAGGCTAAAATCAAGCATACTCCCTAATTCCGAAACTGTTGATGCCAAAGAATGGCACATCTTAGCAGTGATTGTCATTATTCATACGATGCAATGTTGGAATAGATTTAAGGACTTTATTTCTGGTTCAGTTGTATTATATGCCTGAATTTTCTGGTGTATTGTGTTGTGAGCTTATGGGTCTTTAATTATTTATTTTTTCATGTATTTGCTTTTCTAAGTTAATTTGCTAAATACGTGTTTTAATAAACAGTGGATTTGATTGATAAAATATAGATAGATGAGTAAGTGAGAGTAAGTGCATTGCGCCTGATAAAAGTACATAATTACACTAATATTGATTAGAATATACACAAATTAAATGTATGCAAATTTCTACTCTGACTTTATTGGTTAAATATGAACAGTTTGTTTAATCGGTGATCACAAGTTGCACTGGGCATTTCAAAATGACATATTATCGTTTTGCTTCTTCAGCATTAGAAACAGAGGGCTAACTTCCTCAAAGGAAAAAAAAAACAAAAACTACTATTCAAAAATAATTATGAGAGTTCAGTGGGATTTAATTGGCAGCCAAAGTGGACTTAGAGTGATGCGTTCTAGGTGGAGAATATGTTAATTGCAACTGCATACTATGAAACCTCCTAAAGGATCACTTAAACAGTTAGTAAAGTTGGCTAACTGTTTAACCAGCTTTGCTTAATTAACTTGCAAGGATTGAAATTACGATAGTGCACTAAATAAATAAATAAATAAATAGAAAATTTAAAAAATCCATATTTTCCCTCAGACGTGTTGTGACACCCTGACCAGATCTGGTTCTGTGGAAAGCAGAGAGATTTATCTGGTTAGTCAGAGGAACAACACAAAGACCCATGGAGTAGACAAATCTCTGCATCTGTCATCACATCTCCTTAACTTTGAGCTAGGCTTGCTGATTGTGTAATAGCCTATCTGTCCATTTGGGTGGGGGCTGTTATCACTTATTTTTATTTGCACTTAGCTTGGAAGCCAAGAATCTTCCCCACATGGCGGCGCTACAATCGCTCATTTGAGCTTAATGGATGTCTCGTTTTTATTGACAAACAAAAATAAATAGTTTCAAAAATCAGGTTTATGTCAGGTTATTTAAAGAGGTACGTTAATGGATGGGGCACCTATTTACAAACGCTTAATTCATTTTATGCACTACATTTATTGAGAAATTTTATTTATATTTAGCACACAAATAAAGCTATATACTCTGTTTCACAAGAATAGTGTGTATAGTGTGTTTTGTCTTTGTTGAGGGTCCGCTTCAGTTTATTTCATTTACATATTTTTTCATTACATCATTTTGAGATTTTCGGGTAGATGAAATGGGCATTTTTGCTCATTGAATTTTATGAGCAAAAACTTTGTGAAGAGACTTTTGATATACTTGCATTTAAACTGAATCAGTAAGATACAGCTAAACAGAACTGAAGTCGCTTTTATAATTTCTCAGATGTAGAATCACTTTTCTTCTGTGCAAGCTGCACCAAGGTTGTAACGGGGCGGCGCTAATGACGGGGCAGGAGGAGAAAACCTATCGCGTTTTCACTTAAGCTCTTATCGAGGACAGTTAAACTCGTGGCAGTTTCTTGCACAGACTTCTCATTAAGGGACTGGACTCGTTTGACGGCAAATAAATGAAAGCAATAGGGAGACAGCTGATCGAGAGGCTTACTTTGGAGCTGCTCATGACTTGATGCCTCCATGAGCTGCAGTGCAGAGTTTGGACACAGTTACTTGTGGTCTTCCAGTGCATCATGACATCGAAGTTTTCAACCTTCTTAATCAAAGACATTCTCACCGGCCTGGAGGCTCCCTGTGGGAATCCCGGCAGCACAGCTGCAGAGGAGCTTTGCGCACTTGCGCGCAATTTGCGCGCGGGCTTTGATAGCGCCATTCAGAAAAGACTTTCTCCTGGCAAACGCGTATCTGAAAGTCACCGATCCGGCACCGGCAGGAACGAAGGAAGGGCTGCGACTCAGTTCAGAGAAGGTAGGGTTTTCATTTATAATTTATTTAAATTTGACTATTTTATCTTTTTAAACTGTGGCGTTGCACCTAATTCATGTCTGAAAAATGACTAAAATAAAAACAAAATTCAAAAAGAGGTGGGGAATGGAAAATACACTTTGTATTTGTCTTATTAGAGGGGCAGGTTTGTGCAATTGCTTCGGCTAAATATCTGACCTTAAAAATTAAAGGAGCCAATTTTTTTCAGCTTATCTTAAATATCAAATGTCACTGGAGAATATTTTAAAACAAAAAAAAATTGACAAGTCATTTTAAGCTTAATATTATTTATTTATTTATTTTTTTGTTATTATTATCATTTTTAGAGTAGGTTGTGTTGATTTTAAATGTCTTGACATGATGGAAAACCGTTCGGAAGCCGTCTGGTTGTGATGGTGTAAATGGCATTTAAGATTAGTTTTCTTCATTGATTTTCAGTTTCACATAGTGTCATATACTGGCTTTATTCAGCTTAATAAGGGAAAAAAAAAAACTTTAATAATTGACTTGTTATTGTTGTCAGGTACCGCAGAGCGTGCAGGCATGCAATATGTGGAGCAGAACAAGCGGCAAAGGAACCAGGCGGAAGCAGGAATGAAGGGCTTTCACCATCACTACCACCACGGCGGGGAGACATCCAGCTGTTCCCCCGAGGAGCGCCACTGCGCCGCCGCGAAGAAGCGCTCCAGAGCGGCTTTCTCCCACGAGCAGGTCCACGAGCTGGAGCGCCGCTTCAGCGCCCAGAGGTACCTCTCTGGTCCCGAGCGGGCAGACCTGGCATGCGCCTTGAAACTCACGGAGACACAGGTGAAAATCTGGTTCCAGAACCGGAGATACAAAACGAAACGGCGCCAGCTGGCCACTGACGTGGCGACGCTCGGCTCACCAAAGACCGTGGCGGTTAAAGTGCTGGTGAGAAACGACCAAAAGCAGTGGATTCCGGGCAGTGGAGCCCATCTTCCCGCCACTGTGCCACTGTACCACGGCTATCAGTACCAGCAGCCCTACCTACACCAATGCTACCAGCCCTACAGCACTGACAGGTTATATGGAGGAACGTTCTAATGTTTGTGTGTCATGCAAAGTTCACATGTGAACCTTTGTAGAAAATCTTTTTTACGCCCTTCTGCAAAAAAATCAATTTTAAATGGAACTTAATTAAAATAAAAAAAACAAAACAAAAAAAACAAAAACAAACAAACAAACAAAAAAAACAAAACAGAAAGTGAACATTTGAAAGACATTATGGAAATAAACAAAATGCAGAAAAATATTTTAGGTGCGTTTTTCAAAGTTAGACACTTTCTTTAAGATCTCCAAGATTTAATTTTGAAATTATTTGAGTTGCGCACAGCTCATACGGGTGGTCAGAAAACGGAATTACTTCTACAGCATTTTTGCTGTAGAAGTAACTCTCCTAAATTTGGGAGAGCAGAAAAACTTCACCCACTTTCATTTCATCAAACCCTTGGTGAATTGATTCCAGAGACGGTCCAAAAATCCTTTATTCCACCATAAAGAAATGTTCCGATTCTCCGCTATTTTATACTGTACATTTGAATATTTCATTTTTCCTATTTCCTTAAAGAGAAAACCAAACAAAACGCTTGTGATAGACGTTTTATTTGTTTTGGGATTGTACAAATAAACTTTATGAAGAGTTTGCTGAGTTTTAAACCAGTAGTGGGTCTCTGGTGCCTCTAGCGGTCATTGGACGAGAAGCGGATTACAGTCTGTACAAGTCACCAGTCCATCATAAATGAATACAAAAAACAAACCTCAGACCAGCTCTGCTCCGACAGCAAATTGTTAACCGTGAGAGGAAGCCAGAGTACCTGGAGAGAACCCACTCAAGGGAAGATTGTACAAACTCCATTTAGAAAGACCCAATTCAAACCTAGGACTTTCTTTGATGCAATTTAACAGTGCTAAGAACTGCCAACATATTGCCTACCTCAAAATATATGAGAAGAAAAAAGAGTCATGTTGTCTTTTTCTGAAGTTTATTCCCAGCATATAGTTTGCATTTCCACATGGGGATTTTATGTTCTCACTGCAGCAGCTTCTTCAATCCTCCATAATCCACCTGAGTACGATTTCTAAACCGATTTGGGAGTAAAAATCTTGTCTTTATGAATGACATCTAGTGCACATCTTTCACAAATTTAGTTGTTGATTTTCCTCATGGGGCATAGTTAATGATCATTAAAACTTCACGAAACACCAACATTAACACATGTTGGTGTTGAAGGGGTTTTGTTCCTTATAAAATATTTAATCAGTAAGGACCAAATCTTTTTTTTTTTGTTGTTGTCTGTGTGATTTGTTTCTGCATCTAAAATGTTGTTTTTTAGTATTTTAACACTTCAGTTATATGTCTTTGGGCTTAATGTTCACAACTCTTGTGTATAAAACTGTGTTTTGTGCGACAACAAAGGAGTGCGTTGTTTAGTTCTTTTCCCAGTTGTGGATGAATGAGTGAGAGAGGGCAAATGAACCATGAAGATGTTGTACCATCCAACTTCGCCCCCCATACAG
This sequence comes from Poecilia formosa, assembly GCF_000485575.1. Taxonomy (NCBI): domain Eukaryota; kingdom Metazoa; phylum Chordata; class Actinopteri; order Cyprinodontiformes; family Poeciliidae; genus Poecilia; species Poecilia formosa. The sequence continues at coordinate 29,224 of NW_006800244.1, read as the reverse complement.
GGAAGCACACATTAATCACTGTTTTACTGACAGGAAAACACCCTCATGTTGAAGGAATTGGCGCAATGACCAACACTGAAACGAAAGAAAAAAAAAGAAAAACATAATTCCTACTCAAGTGGAAGAGCGTATTCATAACTAAACCTGTTGACATGCTGTGACATTAAAATGCTTTGATGTAAAATAGAACCTACTGCTCCTTTTATCCCAACTTATAAAATCTATATTAAAACAAAAAATGATTATAAATATCCACAGATAATAAAAGAAAACAAACACTCAATAATGTATCACTATGAAGTGGAATATTACGGATAGTTTTTGTGATGTTTTGCAAGACAAAAACAGTAAGACGTGGAGTATATTTGGACATTAGATTATTTTTTAATGTCATGTCTTTGGATAAACACAAATTTGTCCAAACTGTAGCGATGCAAAATTCAACAAAAGTAATAGATTTTCATTAAAAAAAAAACAACTGTTTTGTGAAATATTTCAAAGTGATGTAGCAAAGCAAACGTGTTTGAAATAAGCAATAACATATTTGTTCACACATTCAGATTCTGCGGTTGTAAGAGCGGAGGGGTGGGTGGGATTTCACAACTGGGCGGAAGGTGGGAGGGCTCATGCCACTATGTATGTTTCATTAAAAACATACATAGATTGTTGCTTTTACTCTTTCATGCATATTTGAGAAATCATTTACTCTGTTGTGGGAACCATTATGGTGTGAGCTCCCTTTCCCCCACATCTCCCTCACTCAGCTCCCCCAGACTAGCGTTAGCAGCAATTAGCAAACACCTGGTGGACCTGCGAGTCTGATGAGCTTCTAATGCAAACTACTCTGTCCAACACCTCTAAGAACTGTTGCAAATTTCTTTTTCTTTTAGTCGTATTTGATACCTATAGCAATTTTAAAACAAGTGAAGGTAACATAGTCACTTGATTGTGTTACAAAATATTTAATGCTGCCCCTTTACACACCTGGTTGCAACACCAGGAGGGGGAGGAACCCATCAAACTGCTGGAAGCAGGAGACTTCGCTCTTGATAGAAAAAAAAATCTTTAAATTCTAATAACTGGAAGATTTTTGTTTTATCTTTTAGTTTTAACATTTAACCTCCTCCTACGGTCCTTGGTATAGATGAGGCTGTTTGTTCAATAATGTTCTCTAAGAAACATCTGAGACTTTCACAAAACAAATGTTACTCTGAGATTAAATGCTATGCATGTGGCTTTCTGATGGCAGTTACTTCTACTGGATTTTACTACAGGGTATTAGAATGAAGAGGGGCTGAACAAAAATGCAGCACAAACTTCTTGGAGTTTTAGGCCTGAAAAGATAGTGAAATATTGTGTAACTTCTCTCAACTTTACAATTATGCACTAATTTACGTTAGTCATAAAATCGCAGTGAAATGCACTAGATTTTGTGAAACACGACAAAAGTCCAAATAAAGTTGGAGGGGTAGAAAATTAGCAAACCATTTAAAGCACTCTACAGTTTTTGCAACCGTGGATATAAAAAGTGTTTGTTATGTAAGTGTTTTAGTTATTACAGTAATGCAAAAGAGAAATGGATCGTGTGTGAGAGCAGTCTGTCAACCTGTCACTGAAGAATTAACTCCAACATGATATTTTGCAACACTTTGCATGCAGACAGAGTTTGTTTATAGAGTGATATTAGTCTGCTTTCAAAGGCAGCAGGGCATGGAAGGTCATGGACTTTAATTTGTTTCACATTTCACGTCTTCTGCTTTGCTTGCCATTCTACTTCGACTCATTATTTTGATTAAGCAAAAATAAGCAAGCAGACTTGTCCTGGTTTAATATTGAATAAACTAAACATATGAGCTCAGTCTACACCATTTCTGCAACTATGACACACTCAAAAATGCATCTGGACGTTGGATGAGTTAGATAAGACTAGGCAGATTCAAATCTAGATCTTTAGGCTCAAGAAAATATGGCTATGCACATAAAAACATGTATCATACTATGAACACAAACAATCCCAAAGCTCATACCACATTCTAACCTCTCATTTTTTTTTTTTGTTATAAAGCAAGAAGACCCAACACAAAAGAAACAATTTCCTGATTATGCAATATCGTTTAAGTGGTAGTTTTTGGTTATAGAATGTTGCTTTGTGACACAAACGTGTTTTTGGAGACAAAATACAGCTAGTAAATACGTTTGTTATCATGCTTATTTCTCCATGCATGACATACAGTATGTTGGTCCTCTGTACCGATGCCATTATTCAAATGCACTTGCAGCTTACAAACACAGCTCTCACTTGGTTAATATCAGATTGCACAGACACTGTGAATATATTTGCTTGCTGAAAGCCTGAAGAACACTTGTACAACCTTTAATAATTACTGCCTTTCTGTGCTGGAAAGTAAGTCATAATGAGGGAAGACGGACAAATAAGGACAGAGGGAAACTGATTCTTTGTCACCAAGCTAGAAAAATGGAAAAAAAAAAAAAAAAAAAGCAAGTGTTAATTTAATAACTGTTAATGAATCCTTTTTGGTGTTTGTTCATATGTCACAGAGTTGAACTGCTGAGCTGTAAGTCTAATCTCAGTTCAGGCATCTCTGATGAATCACCGGGGTAATCCCCATAATTATGTCTATTGAGCTTCACTTAATCTAATCTGCTGCTTATAAAACAGAGAAGTTGTATAACTTCAATTCCAGTTAGGCTGGTTAAATTTCACCACTTCCATCAGAGGTCACCCCCATGTAAACACCAACTGCCTCTCCACAGGAATGTGCTTCACAAGGAATCCTAAAAAAAACCCCAAAAAAACTTACTTTTGTTCATAAACGTGTCTTGCTCATGTGTCTTTTCTGAGCTGTTAACTATATATATATATATATTTGGCATACTCATGAAGCAGAGGGCAACCAGAAGAAGTTTGTCTGCTGCATTGAATTCTCAACACCATGTTGAGCAACTTACATAAGACAGCAAGTATTAAAAGGTAGATTTGAACAATGAATATTGAAGCCAGCAGAGACAAGTAATATCCTGCTGTCTTTGTGTTTCTGAGGATTTCTGAGTTGAGATAAAGGTCTGCGGGGTGGGGCAGCCTCTCTGCTCTGCAACGCAGGAATGGAGGTCCCCACCTAATCCACGCTTCGCTTGGCTGTTCTTTCAAGATACACATCTATTGACTGAGTATCCTCGCATGTCACCTGGGCAGCAGCAGTGACTAATTTCTGATGTTCTTATTGTTGCAGGAATAATGTCTTCGAGACGCCGGTTGATTTAAGTGCAGCTTCCCCACACAATGGCCCGGCCGAGGCCACTGACCTACATGAATGGATTTAGAGCTCGCGCGACACAGTGGGAGCGTCAAGTCTGTCACAAAAAGACCAAAACTGTGACTAATTATTAATCAGAACCTTTAACCTGGATATTTTATGGGTGTATGTGGTGCAGCGGCGTGCGTTCCTGTTGTTTCCGTGCCGACCCCTCTGCGGACGCAGGTCAAGTCTCAGGACAGGCAGGTGTCGCGGCTGATGCCTCTATTTAAAGACGGAGCTGCATCCTTTTGACCCTCACTTACATGCACACACACGCACACGTTACGAATAATCCCACCCAGACAACTCTCCAGGCTAGTCCTAGAAACTATTAGCAGATAGCATCAGCGAATGCAGGAATGTAAACATTTACAGTAAAGCTAAAAGACATCGACTCCCCCTGGGGGAGACACATCCATCACACAGCAGCCACATCAGCACTTATAAGCTCTCCTGGTTTCCAAAGGAATCAAACATCCCTGCTTTCTGCACAATTTGATAGGATTTCAAGTAATCAGCGCATATTGTTCTGTTTGACATGTCGGTGAAAATGCCGTCTTGCAACAGAGCTGCCGTGAAAAAAAATGTATTATTAATTAGAATACTTTCGTACCAGTGAAATAAAATATGACGCTGAGAACTAGCTGGTGACTGTGATGTCTGTTTAACAATTGTGCTGTTTACATTTTCAAGCAGAGGTGTAGTTAAGATGCTTCAGAACTAAGCGGGTAAATAACTGCAGTGGTCTTGTCTCTCTGTTTGTGAGAGCAGGGGGAGAACGCGTGGACATTGACAGAATCAGAAAGCCAAAGAGATGATCCAGCCCTCAACAAATAAGAGAAAAACAGCAGAAGTAATGTGGATGAGCCTGAGGCCTCAAAATGTAAAATGCATTGAACGAGTTCATGGAGGAGGGAGGAAATGGGGTCCTGGTTGTTGACAAATGTTCCTTTACTGAACTTTAATTTTTAGATGAAGGTGTACATCAACTATCTTTTTTTATTATTATTATTTTCTGAAAATGTTCACACCCATTTTCTTTTTTTTTCTTTTTTCTTTTTCTTTACATTTATTACATTGTAAACATAAATTTGAATGTTTATTGTTTTTATAAGATCAACAACCATATGATAGTACATAATTGTGAAATGGTATGAAATATTTTTTGGAAAGGTTTACAAATAAACATGAGAAAAATAGCATGCATTTGTGTTATCCCTCCTGAGTTAATACATCAAATCACATTTTTGCTGCAGTCGCAGCTTTTGAAATACGTCTCTACTAGCTTTGCATGTTTTTAGAGACATTCTTTGTTGACAAATAGCCCAAGGTCAGTCAGATTGGACAAACAGTGACAATGAAAATCAGTTTTCAACTTTGCTTCCACATATGCTTGAACTGCCATGTTTCATGTTGGGGATGATTTGTTTCACACTACTTTCCTGCCACAAATTTTGAAAATCCTGCATCCCTTTCTCTCCATTTTACAGCTGTGCTCTATTTCATGTTAGCAAATTGTAAAAAAAAAAGTATGTATATGATTTGTTTGTAATTTAAGGAAATGTGGAAATGATTCAAGATGTGTGAATATTCTTTTGCAAAACACTGCAATTCTAATACCACATAAATTTTTCTGTTCTCTGTTAGAAATCTGTTAAACTGTGACTTCAAACAGTTGCATGCAGGGATATCACATGAAAAAGGTTAAAACCACAACAATTATTGTTCAGTAAGGTATAATATGTAAAATAAGAAAACTACTACGGAGTCTTTAAATTTCTTTTGAGAAATTTTGACCCATTCTTCTTCGTAGAATTGTTGTAAATGTTGCCCCATTGGAGCGTTTAGTTTTAGCCCTGAACAGCCTGTCCAGGTTCATGTCACTGTCAGGATGTTGGCTTGTTTGGGTTGGTTTTGGGTTTTGTTATTTTCTGTGCTCCTTTGTTCCTTTTCTTGGATTAGATCAGCTGTGTTTCTGTTTTAGTTTGGTTCAGTTCTTTCTTAGTGATTCTAGTGTATTATGTTCATTTCTTGTCTAGTTAGTCTTTGTTCTCTAGTTTAATTGGGTTTCTTAGGTCTAGTCATGATTTTGTGTTTTAGATTTATTTCCTAGTCCTCTCTGTTCCTTCCCTCACCTCCCTGTGTCACTTTCTCGCTCTCTCTTCCTTCACACCTACAACTCTAATCATCCATCTGTTCCTTGTTCAGTAATCAACCTCCCCAGTATATACAACTCTTTCTCAGTTACTCCTTGCTGGTTCCTCCTGTTTAACGTCATTACTCCTGTTTCCCTCGGATTTATGGTTTGTGTTCTCTCCTGGCTCCCTGTAGTTTTTCTAAGTTTTTTTGTTCATCATTCTCACTAAATATATTCATCATCTACCCCATGCCTCTACTATGCACTATAACATTAACAAACATTTGACTTGCATTGCTCTGTCTTTGCACCTTGAGCAGCAACCTCATCCAGTTATGTCATTGTGCCGTAAGCTTCCACGACCTACTTTCTCTGTACCAAACCCACGTCTCAGCATGTTAGCTGAGACCTGCATTCATGAAATAACCCATTCTATAAACATCCGTATGAACTCACAGCTAGTCAGATAGATGAAAATGGTGCATGTGTGTGCATGTGCGTGTGTGTGCACAACTAGGAGTAGAAACAGCATATTAATCTGTTAAAGAGGTTGAGTTTTCCCCATGATCCTCTGTCCATTGAGGGAGACAGGCAGTTTTTCAAGTTGCAACACTTCCTTCCTTGACTCCTCACCACTCTCACATCACATCTCCCACACACATGCTGGGACAGACACACACTCCTCCAGAGCAGTCCAGGGGAATCCAAATGTTTTAATTAGCGGTGATAAGCAGAGGCAGGGAAAGCACTGAGCCATTCTGAACACACACACACACACCTACATGCACAAACACAGACATCTTTTATCAGCATGCTGATAATGGAGCTACTCAGTCCCCACTTACGGCCTCTCAAACTTCCCTCTGACTCCTACACATTCACTGCAGGATACCCATCGTTGCAGTGTGAAACAGCAGTAATTTTGTTTTTTGTTGTTGTTATTATTATTATTATTATTATTATTATTATTATTATTATTAGTAGTAGTAGTAGTAGTATTTAATTCAGTCTTTTACTGGTTGGTTGGATAAAATCTCACAAAAAGCTCTTACCTTATTTCTGTATCACATTATTAACCCATAAACAGTTTAAACGACTTATAACTTCAGGGTAACTATCAGAGTACCAAAGCGTCCTAACCTTGAACCAGCAAAGTGTCTTTTCAAGTCTGGAGACTAGTGCATATTCAAATCCAGATACATTGTTTCACTTGACAACAATGCAAACTGTATATTTTTTTTTTCTGAAGCTTTCTGAAAGAAATATCGTTTTGCAAAGTCAGATCTCTGCCACATTTTTTTTTTTGTAACCAGGAGTTGAAACATATATGAACATCAATAGAAATAACAGCTTCATTGATAAATGGATCTGTCACCATCAGGTTATTTCAGAAGAGTGTGTACAATCAAGCTGGATGCTTTTGTTGACTTAATAAGTGGTTTAAGGCTCTTTTTTTTTTGTTTAAACCAGTTAGAGCTGTCTGGAGCTGGAAGGCATGAGTTGCTAAGCGTATTTGGCAGGAAGCGAAGACCGCTTTCTTTTCAAGATCAAGTTCAAAGGACAGCAGGCCCGTTTCTTCCTCAGTGTCCCTGACTGCACCTGCGTTGCCTTGACACACACAAAAGGGAACACACACACACACTTGCAAATGCAAGGAATCTTTACCACACTGCTTTTTTTCCCAGTTGACAGACATCTTAAGGTCGTTCTCTCTCTGGCCGTGGGCATTCAAAAACATTTAGTGCATTGAAGCGAAGAAAAAAAGTCGATCCAACTTGAAAAAACTGAGTTGATTTGTTAAAAGCAAATGTAAATAAATTAAGTTTGACAAACATAATTGGATTGCATGTGACAAATGAACTTTTTTTTTTTTAAGCTGGAGCTCTATTTTCTTTTTTTTTCAGTCTGTGTGATAAGGGAAGTGTTTGTAAGATGATTTTCTGACCTTAAGAGGAAATTGTCACAACAGTCGGCACTGAGCAGAGAAAGTTCTCGACACCTGCAGCCAACTCCAACAATGCTGCAGCTCTGCTGGAGCCTCACTCCCAGAAGCCTTAGGGGCTGTTTGACTTTTTTGTGTACATGTTTGTATCTTTGGCTTTGATCATGATGGGGGTAAATTTCCAACCGTAGAAGGCTCCTCAGGCAACAAAGACATTTCAACTCTAACGTTCATCCAGCCACTTTCTGAGTTTTTCTTTTTGGCTTTTTTTTTTTTTCTCCATCATCGTCACTTTGGAAGCCCTCATGAATGAATCAATACCTTTTGTGTCGGAGGTCCTTTGTCTATTCTGCTTCATTAGTGATGGCGTTTTCCTATAAACACTGAAATGCATAAAGGGTTTTCCTTTCAAAGCAAGCCTTGCGTGATCTTCTTTTATTGTACAGGATCTGTGAAGAATCCTGTTGTCAAGTAACAAAACATTCAAAGCCGGCTAAACATCTTTGCATTGTTTTGTGTCTTAACCTTGCCTGAAAACGCTATTATCTCTTTGCTCACTGTTTTTTTTCCCACAGACCAATGGCTGTTTGAGCGAGTATGTTTATAGGGTTACAATTCATCGTGTGTCAGCGATCATCTTATATCTTTGGAGTTTGTGGGAAGAATCCTCCTCCAGCATGTTCTCTCAAGTGATGACAGAAGCTGCATCTCCCCCCACAACTTAATTCTTCATGGTACAAAGTGTGGGAGAGATTCAAGCTACAATATTCACTGTAGGGAAAAAAAAAAAAAAAAGTGTCCGAGCTCCTCAAAAAGGAAAATAGTATAGTCAAAACTTTTTTATATGGACACGTATTGTCAAAATTCTTTAAAATAAACTTGAACTTAACTTCAAGATTAATAATGTAGAAAAAGATTAAACTGTGAAGGCTAGCCTGTACAGTCCCTTGCAGTTACAAAGAGATCCAATATGTCAACAAAGAGGGTTGCCTATTTGATCCTTGGTTGACTTTTCTCTCGTAGTTAGGATCTCACACTGACTGTCAGATTGTGAGCAAGAGCGGATGGTGATGAGTCTGGGTGTTTTTGTGTCTTTCCTGTTTGTGACCAACATGCCTGACTAGGATGTGCCACACCTAGAGCTGACATGACAGCTAAGGTGAGTTGCTTTGAAAGAGAAATGCAAAGGAGTTCAATTGTTTTGCTTTTTATCTATGTACACTGTGTCAGGCAAAATTGTCAATGCCACTTTAACCTTTTCACATCCTGCAATCTTAAAGCCACAAACTATGAGAATGTTATGTAAGCAGTTGGAAACTCATGGTTACAGACAACCACAACGTAGCGCAAAACTGCTACGTGGGAAGAAAAGAATACTTGAATTTTTTCATAAGGAAAAATGGAAAAAGTGTAAAGTGCACTTTTATAATGTATCCTTTATTCTGATACCCCTAAATGAAATACAGTGTAACTCAGGGGCACCCAAAGTCAGTCCTTAGGGCCGGTGTCTTGTATGTTTTAGTTTATTTTTATTTTTTTTAGGTTGGAAACACCTGAGTCAAATGATGGTTCATTATCAGCAAAACATTGATATGCTAAGGAAGTAGTAAAACCACTTGAGCTGGACACAGATGGTGAAACCAATTTCCTTTAAAAGTGACCGTTTCAATAAATAGAGTACACCTGTGTGCAATCTTATATGACTATAAATGCAATTGATCTGTGAAGGCTTCTGAGGTTTGCCAGAGGACATTATAGAGACATGGCCAATCATCTGAACTCAGGGCCTTTTCTTTTTATAGCAGCCATGCTAATTTTGTCAGAGAAATTTCCTTGAGTAACGCAAGAAAGCAAATTATGGAAATAATTTTTTTGTACAGACTGATGCAAAAGCACTCAGGTGAGCAAAGAGAGCTTTTCTGTTAATGAAATGTGAAGCTTTTCAAAATGGGTATGACATCAAAGCCAAAAAAAATGGTTAATTAACCAGATCAGTGCAGTAAAAACTATTATTTTCATAGTACAAACTTGTCACACTCTGACCTAGAAAAGAGGCATTTGGAAGAGTTGTTGTTATAAATTAAAAAAAAAGGAACATCAAATGTTGAATATTCAGTTCACAGTCCTAAATATAAAGATTCTTGTCGTAAAGCAATTTGTAACACTGCACATAATCTGATTTTAAGCAAAAGTTAAAGCCTTCATGTCCAATCAAATGGTCATAAAAGCATCGTTTTATTTTTTTTTCTACTCTTCAAGTCGGATTTACTCCACAGCTGCAAAAGGAGTTACAGCAACAGCTCCTTCATCCAGTAGCACCCCGAAAGAGCGGGAGATCACAGTCGGTATGTGTGAGAGTTTCCTATTGAGTAAGATGAGAAGTCGGTATTCACACCTCATTCTTTAACCAATGGCCTTATGAAATATAGTAAACATTTTCTGCCACGATCCCGTGTCACGCTGTTACTCATTCTGAGAGGACCAGTCAGGATCCGGCTTAAAATACAATGAGAGATCTGAGAAGATAAACCTTGAGGCTCCCATTAATTTACAGAGGAGGAGAGAAAGTGAGCGACTGAGAGATATTTTGATCCCCTTTGTTAGGTCGTAGTGCGTTTGTGTGTGTGAACACCCAGGTGCTTCTCTAAGAGTCTCTAACCGCAGGCTTGAGTTTCCAAAACACTGGCTTACGCTAAATACGCCAGGGAGAGTGTGCATGCGCTTCCTTTATTTTGAAGAAGAAGAAAGCTGGTTAAGGCACTGCTGAACTGAAGAAAACAGTGAATTCAATACAGCACACTATGACTTTGCATCCTGTGCAGTTCTTCTGATGAAGTCAAATTAAAAACAATCTTGGAATGTTTTAATAAGCAAGAGAGGACTTGCTCTAAAGCAGTTCAAATGGTAGCTGGAATAAGGCGTTTGTTCCGTGTAAAACATGCACAACAAATAGAGCAGTACAATGGAAACTTAATCATTTGCTTCTATTATTGATGAGCTACCATGGAATAGCTTGCTTTGCTTTAAATTGTAATGGATATTTGCAAATTTTCATAACAGTATAGGGAATGCTGTAGAATGCTGGACGCTTCATTAAAGACGCTATAAAATACAACATCATCTTCATAGAAGCACCACATTATCTGATTTCTGTTTCCAGCCACTATAGTTTCCCCTTCATTGAACAATTTGTCGAGGATCTGCTGTGCCGTTGTGTGCAAGCAGAGACCAGGGATAAGCTGCAGTACTGAGGGACTTTTTTTTTTTTTCTTTTTAAAGCAAAACAAACATGGGCTTCCCTCTTGAATGCAGAGTTCATCACAAGAGGAAGTGCAGGACAGACCAGTAGAAAAGCAATGCAGGCATTTGTTTAATTTTACTTTTAAGCTTAGCTATTTTTCTTTTTTATTATTATATGTATTCATTTTATTTTTTTATTCTTAAATACAATAGAAGTCAGACACAGGAAGAACTTCTTTACTCTCAGTTTATTCACACCAATCATGGTGTGTGTAAATTAGTCAGATGCAAGCTGAGTTAAGTTGACTTTAAATTAACTTTGTAAATGGATGAAAACTATTAATTTAAGTCGTCTCACTTAAACTGTAGCGTACTTTAAATATAGGGGAGGATTCTTTTTCGTCAAGGTTACATGTGTGCACATTTGTTTGTTTTACTTCTTTTTTTTTTTTCTAACTCTTTGGACTCCTGAGATGCACCTCGTGTTTCTGCTGGAATGTGATCAGTTTGGCCCTGACGGATTATAACGTGGAGCAACTAGAAACGGTTTTAGTAGACAAAAACTTACTTCCAGTGTCTTTCAGAGCCACATTTCTCAGCCAATAGGTGTATTCATTGACAAGAGAATTACAAATACCCTCCTCTTAAGTCTATTAGGAGCCATAAATACAAAAAGATACTGTATATGCATGCAGATAGAGACTCGGATCAGGCTTTCCCTGTTTAAACAGGTGTCTTCCCAGACAAACATGGCTGTGAGTCGATGTGTATGGAAAGACTGGTAAGGAGGAGTTGTCACTCCTCACTATAATCTGTAAGAGCATTAAGTCTGCTACTCTGAAGCTCACAAGTATACATAGTGAGTGCTTGCTAATGGATTTAGGTTTCATTCAGATTTGTTTTCAGTGGAGCAATGATGTGAGCGTGCCAGAAAAAATCGTTGCACTGGTTCAAAATGGAGACAAACAAAACCTTAGCTGTTTTCAAAAATGCATGTTAATGAAATTTGCATTTACTCGCTTAGACAAAAGTTGAATATTCAACATTACAGTTTAATGAAAGTTAACTCAGTAACAAATCTGGAAAAGAAAAAACATTTGTTATTGTAATTATTGTCTTCATCCGATACCAAAGTACTGCATAAGCTGCAGTATGTTGTAACTGTTTTTCATTATTGTGCTTTTCCACATTTAGTCATGTTACAACCACAACCTTCCCTGTTTGTTGACCAACATAAGCAGTGCATAGTTATGAAATGGAAGAAAAAATATTTGTTTTCTGATTATTTGAAAAAAAATAAATAAATAAAAGTCCAAGAAGTGAGGTGTGCAGTTATATTCAAGTCCCATGAGCTCAGGCTCAGTCAAATTGGATGGGGAGAAAAAACAAACCTCTTACTCAAAATCTCAAAATCATGGGAAAGAATAAGCAGGAATGCTTGTATTGACTGTAAGAATCCATGTCATCTCTTAAATACACTTTCCAACTCATCTGCGTCTTCTATCAAAATTTACTTAGTCATGCGTCATTTGCCGAATTCCAAAGTGTTACTTTTGCAGTTGTTTGGATGCAGGCTGTGCACCCATTGGGTCACAAGTCGTTTCTGAAAGTCTGAGGGGTCAAAGTTGAAATCTGCACCTGTGCTCAAGACTAAACAACTGTACCTGCCTCAAAATGAATGAAAAAAAAATAAATAAAAATAGCTGCACACTCAAATTCAAGAGCTGCTGGAAGAGCAAATGTGATTTCAAGAGGAGACGCCAAATTCTACAAGTTTTAAACGCATCCTTTCCAGGAATAGATCTATGTTGTTAATGTGACAAATGTTTATCTAAAAAATATGACAAATAGAGCAATCGGTGTAAAGAAGCTGCTTGTTTAAGCTGCAGTAAAACTTTTTTTTGTACGTTTTTGAAAAAAAAAAGTCACTATGTCCTGACATAATATGGGACTGAATCTGCTGAAGAAAAAAAAACGATGTTCCTACTGCCACCTGCAGAAAAAGTCTGTTCATATTAACTAATGGATAGATTGTTGCCACTTCTTAGATTTTTTTTTTATATTATTTCCTTTTAAGTCTTCTTCCAGTTTCTTTTTAAAGTCTGTTTGGCTGTGAACACAACAGTTTGGCCTCAGTCACATGAAATAAGTATAGATTTTGCTATAATTTTTATTTTCTTGGGATTTGGACTGCCACCAGTAGAAAAAACACTGCTCAGTCAGAAACAACCAGAGCCAAAGGACCTTGTTTTCACAGATTATCTCACTGTCAAGATGTAGTCAATTTCAAAACAAAAAAACATTTTCTTTCATACTTTACGTACTGCAGCTTTAAAATGTGACTACTCACCTGTGTTTTCCGTCCTCTCCAGGGTGTTTGAACAAATGTTTCCCTGAGTGTACGGGTATCATTTAAAGGTTCCGCAAGATGATGGAGTTGTAATAATACCAGGGTTAAAGTATAAAATATCTAATTATGCATGTTGACGGTAAAATGGTGGCATTTGGTAAACCTCAACCTTCATCCGCACAGCAAATCCAGCCACTAAAAGCCACCTTCTTACAGGAGTGTAGAAGTCTCATATCTAAACACATAAAAGGAGAACTTTTTTCTTTTACAAACAGTGAGCAGAGCCCCTCTGCTGAAGTTTTTATTGAACAAGTGCAATTCAGTGTCGGAAACAGACATTGGCAAGTAAGAACGACAGCTTCGGGTTGGGTGTGTGAAATGTTAGGAATTCAGCTCCTCTTTTGGTTCCAGTAAGAACAAAAACTCCTGCTGATGATGCGCACAAGCATTAAACCTCAGTAGTTCAAAATAAAAGCTGAAAACAGACCAGTTATTACATATTTCAGCAGGAGGGGAGAAAAAACAAAAATACATTTGATTGAAGAAACCTCTGAATGAAATAATTATAAACAAATAAGATACATTTTTTTAGGGTATTTGTCTACTAGGTTCTGCACTGGGTTTGTTTTTTTTATTGATATAAATAATAAATTAAGATTAATTTTACGATCAAGAAATATTTTGACCCCGTCATTAAAACTGTAGCTTCTTGTGGTATTATTCAATATTTTTTATAATGAATCCTCTTTGCAAATCAACAATTTAGCTGCATCCAGATGCTTTTCAGGCTTTTTCAACACAACCTGAACATATAAATGATGTATGTTTATGCAACATAACAATTTTAAACATTTTTTCTAGTTGGGGGTGTTTTATTTCTACATTAAACTCCAAACATGTAATGTAGGCGTGTGTTATCTGAAAAGCTTGATCTGATTGCAGTAAAATTTGGATACAAAAACAAAGTTTCATAAAGTAAACCCTTGACAGAGGGTTATGACTGCCCAATGCTGACTGCCAAACCCTTCTTCATGCGTGTTCTGCTTCAATAAAAGGGATTATTTAAAATTAATGACACTTGAAAATACTGCATAAAAGTTGTATCCTATGGCAGAAATGGTGAACAGATGTAAAATGACTAAAAGCGGTTCAGAAGGTGTCTTTCTTATCTGCTCTGTCTGAGGAGATCAGGACGACTGAGGCGTATTTCGTCTGGTTGTATGTGCGTATGTGGCCACAGCGAGGCCTGACGTATTAAGAGAGGCGATTAAACCCGTAGGAAATCTACACCTCGGCCTTGATATGTTGGATTCTCATATTGTTGTGCTGGTGCTTAGTAAGTCCGTATTTGAAGAACTCGTAAACAGACCAGCTAATGGCTGTGGAGGGCATCTGGTAGATGACCCTCGCTTGCACTCCCTTGAAGAAGCCCTGCAGGCCGCCCAGCCTGTAAACCGTCCTGAAGGCGTGGACCAGGCCTGAGATCTGTCTATGGGCTCCCTGGCTTTGGCCGGCGGAGCTGAGGGTGTGAGACTCCTGGGTGTTGAGCAGGGTCTTGCAGACGTCCAGAGGCGTGGTGGCTGCCGCTGCGATCGCCCCGGCCAGAGCCCCGGACACCATGTGGGACGAGGGGTTGTACAGTCTGTGAGGGTTGAGCAGCTCCTGGAGGTACTCGTAGGTCATGAAGTGGAACACCTGGAAGGGCACGTTCATGGTGAGCTGGGTGGTGTAGCTGCGGTAAAAGGCAGCGGGACCCTCCCTTTGCCACACGGCGCCGACACAGTCCAACACGCCCCGGTAGGGCGACTTAAACATCTGCATGCGCTGCTTCACAACTGGGAGCAGGTTGGGGTAGAGGTGTTGATGGGAGGAGGGAGCCGAGCAAGTCCAGCGTTGACAGCGCCGAGGAGAACCAAGACAAGAAACAAAATGGTCAATATGAGATGTGAAGGAAAGCAGTTTTTCAATAAAAAACATCAGCATCAAGTGCATCATTGGTTGAGATTTTATGTGATAGACCAAAATAAAGCACCACAAGTAACAGCATAACATAATCAGCATTACAAAACAGTGAAGAGGGAAGGAAGATACGTTACTTTTAAAACATTTTAGACAAAAAAATAGTCTAAATTAAAAATTAGAAGTTAGCTTACAAAGTATTACACTGAAATCTGAGCTTGCAAAGTCACAAAATATTAAACATTGAAGCTGTTAATAATTTTGCGAAAAAAAAAAAATCTTATGTTATTCTTGCTGAGTTTGCTCAGACAGCTGCAGCCCACCCAGCAGCTGAACAGGGGACTGAGACGAGTGCCCTTCCTCTGACATGTTTGGGCAGGTGGGTCAGGGACAGCTGTAATAGAAAGTGGGTGAGACTACCGGTTTCAGGCAGACATGGAGGAAAATTCACAGAGGCCTGGCACCTGCAAGTGTCTTCTGAAACTCAAAACTGCTGTTTTGAGAAGGAAAAAATAAAACCAAACACAGTACAAAGTTTGCCCTTACCTTCTGCTGGGTTCATGGCTGCATCGTGAAGCAATGTGGCAACGCAACCAGCTGCTCCTGAAACACACACACACACAGACACACTTCTGCAGTCACCACACATGGAAATGGGGAAAAAAAAAATAATACAGCCATAAGGAGATTTTCCACTTGCAACAGAACTTGTCTGGTCATGTCTGAGCATCTACTACTACAGTTCAACGTTTTACGCTACGCTCAAGAAATTATGTTAACCCAGCAGAATTGGTATGCACTTAGTGACTGTAAACATTGGAAACCTCCTTCAGTAGGAGCAAACCTGAGCAAAGAGAGACCCCTGGTGGACAGTAACTCAAACACTTGAAAGAGCAGGGAAAAGAGGCACAGTACCCAGCCACCCACTAAACTAGAAATTTTAAAGGAAAAAAAAACAAAAAAAAAAAACAGGAATGACAGAGAATAACAGCAAGTTGGAAATCTGGAGGAAGATTTCCAAAGTGAATCTTTGGAATATCTTTCAGCTGATTTCAAACATGACAGGTCAAACTATAACGAAAGCTGGAAGGAGCCGATATCTCAACAGAGCAAACGGGTATTTCTACAAAAATGCAAACTTTTTAACTCACTAGTAGCCTAAAGCTACCCAGAGTTTAAAGGATGCATGTTTAGCTTTAGGGTTTGAGTTGCAGCATCTTGTTGGAGCGTCAGATTCAAAACAAAAGGAATGTACAAATAGGGTTAGCTTTATGGTACCATTAGCCAAATGACTGTTAGCGCCTGGATGAATGGTATCACTTAGAGTCTTTTTGAGTTTCTCATAGCTGGCAAAATACAGAGCGTGAGCGGGCCCGGCGCCAATGGCCGTCGCATTCAGGCCTCTTAGCGGTCGCCAGACTCCCTCGGTGGCTACGATCCGGCGAAGAGCGTCCATCACATTCTTGTAGCGCGCTGCGGGGTCAGGCTGGAGACTCTGCATTCTTGTCTGCAAGAAAAAGAATGTTGCCATTTTAAAAACATAATTTCTCTCTAACAATGTCACTGGGATTGGAACTGTGGTCGACCTTGACGTGATATTAAAGCAGAGGGAAACAAACCCATGATTCAGGTTGCTCCATGTTTTTAAAAAAAAATGGAAAAAAAACAAAACAAAAAAAAAAACAACAGCAATACAAGTGCTTGATTAATAGTCTTCAGTGTGATTAAGAGGACAAATGTGGGAAATGAGGTTTGTGACACTGGGTGGGGTCATGTTTGTGTACATAAATGACTGAATAGGAGGAAGTGTGCTGTTACAAGCTCTAGGGTCACAAGAGGACATAAGCTTACTTCCTTTAATCCTCCTCCCCTCCCCATGAACCTGAACCATTTCTCGTCCCAACACAGGCTGGCTTCATGGATTTCACATTTGCATGAGCAAACCAAAGAGGAGCCAGAATTTACTCAAACTTCATTTCAGCTCAACCTTGTAAAACTCTCATAAACGAGCATATAATTCGTGCGCACTTCTTTTACACCTGCGAGTATTTTAAGCAAGTAGAGAAATGACCCATAATTCAGTTTTTTATGTTCTTTGCGTATTTAGCCTGGACAGAAACAGCCCCAGTAGGACCGAGGCAAATCTTGAGGAATGGTACACATGGCAGAGGAAAAAAATATTATTTCTTTCTCAATTTCTGATTTAGTTGTTCAAGTGGGATTTCTGAGGACCGACTGGCTTGGTAAACCAAAAGTGAAGGTAATCACAGTATAAAAGCTGAACAGAAAAAACGTGCATAGGCCCCACTGCTTCTGAATGTGTCGAAGTGATCAACAACATGCAACGACAATAAAGCTGCAGTCATCATCGACGATCTGCAATCCTTCATGGTTTAGAAGAAGCATACACCACCTTGCTGATCTCATCTTTAGAATGTTTTCGAGGAATGACTGAACTGTGATTTACACAGTAAAGACACTCTTATATTTACACTGTAAATTAAAATAATGCACGATTTATTTTAGTGCTGCTCCTTTAGATTGTGCACCGTGACCAGTGGCTAATTACTGTATAAATATTTCTAAACAGTTAAATGTGTCTTCACTGAATGTGGGGGAAGCTTTTAAAGTATTGCTCTTAATTTCCAACCTTCATGAATCATCTTATAATTTTCTTACAGACTACCTTTAAGTATTTTCCTTTTCATTGAAAACAGACTCTACAAACATTTTTCAAAAGGTTTTCCAACATCTACTAGCTTGCAAAGAAAAGGTTTGACTGCATTTTCTGTTCTGTTGAGCACTGTATCAGGTTACTGTTTTATAAACTTGTGTTTTGGTCAATTTGTTGACACAATACGATATGCCCTTTGTACTGCACGTGAGTTCCTCAGTGATGTGTTTTGCATAGTGTTCTGCTTTGGCCGTCCAGGACGCCGTAGCTTGCTCGTGACGTATAAGCAGTTCTGTAACGTTCTCCGCTGAAGTTCTGACAGCAGATAAGGTTTAAGTTAAACAGATGTTGTCAAACAGACGCAATTTGCAGAAGTCAGTGTTGGTGCAAAACCCACAGAAGCAAACGCCGGTTAATTACCAATAAAATACCATGCGAACAAGTTAGTCGATGCTGGGAAATACAACCGAGCCAGCTGACCTTCGTCACGGCTCTGCAGCGTGTTAGCAAAAGAGCTAATGAGCTAAGCTAACAAACATGGAGGCTGCACAGAGAACACCCAAAGAAAACAAACAGAAACCGGAATGTGAAAGCATTCCACATTCATAAAAAGTTGTGGTTCAGTCTGTTAGCCATTGAGCCGTGCTACCTTCACACAGTCGATGGGGAACATGAGGCAGTGCTCCATTATCCCAGCCACGGCGCCTGCCAACATGTGGGTGCTAGTTGATGCTCCCTGTGGCAGACCTTCATAGTCAGGTTCCGAGTCCTCTCCTTGTGCCTCCTGAGCCTCGCAGACAACGTCCACACTTTGCAGCTGCGATTCTCCCCCGATACGCGGCGTCAGGCTGCTCACAATACTTTCTGAAACTCCCCAGAATCTGCCCCCCAGCCATCGAACTTCTGCCCCAGCTGAGGCTCCTGCAACCCCGGCATCACCGCCTGCGGTCTCCGCTGTCATCCGACGCTTCCTCACAAATCCATCTGTTTCCATGAGAAACGCGGCGGTACGTAAAGTCTTATCGCGGGGATTTAAGGCCTTGACTTTCACATTCCCTTGGGGCTCCTCGTTCCTGTGTTACGACTCTCCGTCCCCGCCTCTGTCGCTTCCCAGCAGAGCTCAGCAGGGGGGAAGTCGTACTGGACGAGGAGTCTGCACACCTAAATCCAGTGCAGACAGTGGGATGAGGAAGTCATTGCTCATTGGTGTCAGAGCCTGTTCACGCTATTGGCTGATTGACATGCCACTCACGACTCCGTCTGTTGCAAACTTTTACTTAAAAAAAGTAGCTTTTACACGTTTCTGCCCGTTTAAAGTGCATATTTAGAACGAACAAACTCGTAAGACAAGGTAAAGAGAAGCTTTACTCAATTTGATCACATTTTAGGTGGTTACTTTTTCCACTAAAATGTTTAACTTAAAAATTTCAATTCAATCTAGTTCTAAAATTTACACAGGAAACAGTTTTATTTGCCACAATTGCAAATTGTGGCAAATAATTTGCAATTGTTTGCACTAAACAAACAATTGCAAATTGTTTGTTTAGTGGCTTTATTTGCAATAAAGCCACAATTGGTAAGCCACAATTGGCTTATTGTTCTCAAACTAGTTTGACCAGAAAAAAAAAAACTTTAAGGGTCCACCCTTCAATTTCAATGCATTCATTCAACAGGGGAAAATGTTAAGGAAACAATTGCTCAATGGCACTATTGAACTTTGTTGCCATTAGGACAACAGTTATTTTTCTATAATATTTGACAAGGTTGGACCTTGCAGAGAGAGTGATCTTTGACCTCTTTGTAGAATCATTAAACTATAGATCATCTGTTCTCTTAAGTCTCTCTCTTCACCTCGATCCACATGTTTTCAGTGCATATCTGAGGACTGAACTGGCCATGGAAAAAAAGTTACATTTGTGTGCTGTGTACACTTTCTGTGTAGATTTGGCTTTTAGTGGTCACCAGGTTTTCCTTTCAGGTCTATTGGTATTTTAAAGAGTTCATGAATCCATGCTCATTAGCAGTGTCCCAGGTGTTTTCGGAAGGGATACAGGCCATGCTTGGAAATGCTTTTCTGCATAATCAGCCTTCGTTTGACAACCTACCAATTAAATTTTGTTGTTGCTAAAAACCTAAAAGCCCGTGATTACAGATAAAATACCGGATAAACTTAAGTACAGATAAACTTAACATATTTGCATTTGTAATGGTAGCACAAAAGAGATTTTTATTGGTATTCCTCTCACACAGCTGGTTGGCGTAACACATTCAACTGGTTGTTATAATAACTTGAAGCAACACTTTTCTGCAGTTCTACAAAAGTGAGCTTTGGAGATTTTTTGTTTTTTTACCTCTTCTACTTCTCTCCTTACTGCGTGTGGTGCTAAAAGAGATAAAATCAAAAAACTAAAATGAACAGATAACCTGAATGTCTCATTATATACACTACACAGAGGGTCCATCTGTGTAGTGTATATATTATTATTATTATATTATTATTATTATTAATATGGATTCATATTAATAAGTTAATAAAAAAAACTCAGCTTAAAACGAAATAAAAAAAACACTTCACTTGCATTCATATTTAATAAATTGACAAGTGTGCCTATAAAATTTGCAATATGTGATTTTGTTAAAAGCCATGATTTCTTTTCCCTGTGATAAACAGAAGCATGCCCGGGTCAGCATGGATAAATCGGTATGGATGACGGATGAATCAAAGACTCATTTAAGACGTTTTACACACCAGAGTTATCTTAAAATTTACTTTGCTCTCTTTATGCTTGTAATTATTGTTTGAATTATGAAATTAACATAAAAATTTAAACTATTGAGATCATGGATCAATTTTATCTGCAGCTCACTAATTTCTCAACAAGCGGAAGTAACTGCCAAAGCATCAAAATGAACCCACTTACATTCTTTGCTAATGTGAACCCTGTAGTGCTGCTGGGAGCCTGATCCCTATCATCAGCACTCAATAGGATTTACCCTCAATGGCTTCAAATTCATCACAGGGGAACACAGACACCCAAAGTGCAATCAATTCTGCACATCCTCCACTGGTAAGCAATTCAGAGTGGCCAATCCAGTTGCTGTGCATGGTTTTAGACGATGGTGGGAGGAATTGAACCAAGGCATGCACAATAAGAGCATTAGAAAGTAGTTCCATCCGCTCTTTGCTGGGTCAAGGTTGTGCAGAGCACACACATTTCACTCACATAGAAGGGCCAGAATTGAGATCGAAACCTGGGACCTTCTTATTTTTATAGAATGAAGCAACAGTGCTAAGACCTGCACTAGTGCACAGCAAAATGCAATTAATCAAAATGTTTTACGATAGGAATACGCTAATGTCAGCATCGACATTTGTGATGTCTCATAAGTTTATGACTTTGGTCAGATTTACACATTTGCTTGTATGGTGAGCTGCTATCCAGCCTTCACTCCCATCCATCTATTGTTTACGTCCGTCTGGGAAAGCCAGACATTCTTCTCCGTCTCTGTCCCAGTAGGCCATTCCCAGAAAACCCCAGGATCCTGTTCCTGTTCTTTTAGTGTGATCCACATCTCATGATCACAGTTGAAGGATGGAATGTAAAAAACAAGAAATTTTTTTAGGCTTTTTTTTTTTTTTTTTTTTTTGTAAAAAATAGCCTTGAATCTTAAGAAAGCATATAAAGGAAGTTTGGTTACCTCTAAGCAAAATATAAAGTGAAGGGGGATGACTGAAGACTTATTTGCTTTGTTTATAAAGTGCTCATACTATCACAACTCATAGACCTGTTTTTATTCGTCATTCTTAAATGGAAGTTTTTTGTTTGTTTCTTTTATTTTTAGGTGATGAATATCACGAAAGGTTTCTCAGTGTCAGTTGCATCTCTCAAAAATTACCAGATTTATTTTGGTCATTATTCATCCAAATAAACCCGAGAGTTAAAACCAATCAACTTCCTCATCCTTAAGTGTTCATTCCGCACCGTTTATAGACCCTTGTGAAACAATACCTTATGGTTTCCGTGTATAAATGCTGAGACACGTAACATTTCCACCAGGGAATGCATTTGCCTGGAGGCATTTTTTTTTTCTTTTTTTCTTTACCAAAGAGGGGTAATTGTGTTTTGGTGCGGAGCTGTTCCAGCTTAATTAGATTTTGGCCCTTTATTGCCTGAGAGAGCCTTCAAGGGCTGCAGTGTTGAATTTCTGCCGACAAAGGGAAATGAAGTGTTAATTTCTGCTTACAAGAACAAAAACTCCTGCCTGGATCGTCTGATCCAGTTACGGTTGATTGGTCGCTGCCGCAGACGCTCCTTTAAGGAAAACCGAGCAGACACAATATCAGGATCATTTCTCTTCCCTGAAACTAATGCTGGTCTAATACGCCGAGGGGGATGCATTTTAATTCTTTCAGGAAACTAGATCACCATAGCATCCCATTTCATTGCCCCCTACCAAGAGAGTGCACAATCTATGCAAACCTCAGGAATTATTTTACACTGCCTAAGCAAAATACAGTGAAAATCCTATTGTCCAGATGATACTCTAACTTGCTTAACTTCTGCTGTGTTTGGTTATTTTTACACCAACTAAAGTATTTAAGTCACGCTTCAGATCTTACCAAGCAATTTCCAGCTTGTCCAGCCAGACTGCGGCTCGCAGATGGACATCATGATCTATGACCTCTTATCTCTTTAATGTATCGTACAAGAACCACTAGGCCGAGATGACATCTTTAACAGCAGCACTCGGAAACCATTTTGTGTTAAGAGTTCTTCTTAAAGTGTTCAAGGTCGGCTCTTATACATCGACGTGATTTATGTCGATGTATAAGACAAGCTGTGAAATGATTGCCTTGAACAACTTTGTTGTTTTAGTGCTTTGCTACATATAATTTTACCATAGAAAAGAAACTGAAAATGCAGAATATCACACACAGTTGGGGAAACAGGTGTTTTCTTCACATTAAACTTTTCATGTTTTTTTTTATAATTAAAAAACTACAACGTAATCCTAGATCTATAGCAATTAACCACTTTCACACTGTTCTCTATGAATCAGTTGTGACTGACTGTAAAAAAAAAAAAGCTTATAGCTTTATGAATACGTTTTCATGGGTTCAATGTGCCCCCTGGTGGCCATTTGCATGTTTACAACATGATCTACTACTTCACTGAAGTTACTGCCTAGCAAACTTTTTCATAGTAAAATGGGCTTGAAATGATACATAGTTTTAAACATTTCTTACAAATTAAAATTATAAAACTAGTTTCTTGTTTCTTCGTGGTGCTGGCCACGCATTCCTCACTACTTATAAGCATCTCTAAAAAATCACGATCGTTAGTTTAAGTGATTTATGTTGATGCTCTTATTTTGATATGTAAACGGTGAAAGAAGCGGGAGGAAAAGTTATGGAGAAACCGCTAATATGTGACACCTGTTAATGCAATCTCCCTGTCTTTATTATATCTAAGTCTTCAAGGCTTCTGAGACTCGTGGTTAATACAGCAAGCGTGTGAAACTAAAAAGATAAAGGAAAGTCCGATGCCAGAGAAGAACGTCAGCGATATTTAAAAAAAAGGAAAACTTCAATGACGGAAGTTAATCTCATCCAATCAGATCCTTAAAAAAATGCCTTTTTTTTACTGCTTGTCCAATCGGGTGTTGCTCTTCAGAAACGCCTTACTTTGGAAACGCCAACTTTGTCTGCGGACCGACCTACCAACTTAACAGGGTCTGATTCTGATTTCGGATGCTTAGCACAGTTCGGGAAAGGAGGCGGGACCGACGTTGGATAAGCGAAAGCTCCTGCCATGGCTGCAGCGGTGTGGACGGATCGAGGAACTCGGGCTAAGAATCTGCTGTGGATACTGATGGGATCCAGATCGAATCACACTGCTTTAAAACCCTGCTATGACGCGCTGGTCATCGGAGGAGGTGAGAAACATTGAAAAAGGCTTTTGAAAACAAAATTTGTGGTGCCAAGATTCTTACTTGTGGTGAAAAAACAACAACAACAACAACAACAAAAAAGCCTTAATCTTCCAGAAGTTGTCAGTTGGCTTTTCTTTATTTCAGTTGTGTTTAGTTTTGCAAACTTGAACTTGCACAAATCAGCCACAAGATGCACAACAAAAATTAAAATCTATTCATGTACAAAATATGTCTTCTTTGCAGGACACAATGGGCTGGTGGCAGTGAGTTCACGCATTTGTTTCCCAACACCTGCTGTTCAGTCTGCACACCTATACCATCTGACAACAGGTTAAATGTAATTTCGTGCGTGCGTGTGCGTGCGGCGCGCGCGTGTGTGTAGGCCGCCTATCTTCAGAAGGGAGGGGTGAAGACAGCTGTGCTGGAGCGCAGACATGTGCTGGGAGGGGCAGCTGTCACAGAGGAGATCTTTCCAGGTAGGATGAATACACTGGGAAAAATATTGGTTCACTGGGTCACAGAAAAGTGATTTATCTAAAACACACAACAGATTATGACTCCTTGCAAAGCAAGATGTTATTACCCAAACCTGTTGCAGAGCTACCTAACAACTTTATGAGCTAAGGGACCTCAGTAATAAGCCTATGACAACAGTTATTATAATGAAAGATCATGTTATCTTTCATGATATAGCTTTAGGGCTATGATCATGAAAGAGATATACGGTAGTTATCTCTAACTATTCGGGTTAAATTATTGAGATTAAGAATGTGTAACAACACTATAAGCAAGCCATATGAAATACAAATGAATACAAGACAATCATTAACTATATGACCAACCATATTACGTGGCTGTATGGTTCTCGGGGATTTTCCCCAGGAAAGTCTGAGTATCGGAGACTTTATTTGTTGCAATATGGCTCTTTTTTTCTAAACTTATTTGACATTTATTTGTGTTTGCATGTGTGTCTTTTTTGTGCTAAATGTGAAATGCATTCATGAAATAGCATTCAAAAGTAGAAGATATGATAGATACCTATTTTGCTTTCATCTGTTTTTAGCTGCTCAATACACTGGTTTCATTCAATTAGAGAAAAAAAAAACCTCTTGTCTGCAGGTTTCCACTTCTCCAGGTGCTCATATTTGCTCAGTTTGTTACGACCTCACATATACAGAGACCTTGAGCTCAAGGTATAAACACCAAAATCATTTCAAAACACTTTATGTACAGTCTGAAGCAGATATTTACATAAACTGTAAAAAGATATATATTTTTTTCTTACCGTTTAGTCTGACATTAAATCAGACTACGTACCCTCCTGTTTAGATCAGTTACAATGACCAGAATTTCAATTTCTATTGTATTTTTTGTTTTGTAAATGCCAGAACAACTAGCAAGAGAAGTTTTGGGAGAATTTCTGAATCTTCTTCAAATTTAGCACATTTCTCTATTTGGGCAGAACTGCCTTTTAAACTGTATGGCTTGGATCAAGCTGTGGATGGTACAAGTATTTTATACCAAAACATGTTCCTCTCTGGGACACAGAAACTGTTTACTTTCTGAATTGTACAATGGCTGGATGTTTCAATGATAGTCATGCTTGCTTATAATTACTCAGGAAAAAAAAGTGATGTATTTTTATTCAGTTTATGTAAATGCCTGGTTTAAAGTATACATATGCTTCTAATATCTAATCTTAAAATGAATATCCTTGTTTGTTTTTATATTTTTTGTTTTGTTTTTGTGTTTTATTTGTATTGAGAAACATGGATTGAAGGTATACATGAGAGACCCCCATTCTTTCACCCCCATGTTGGAGGAGGGGATGAAGGGGGCTGTACCAAGGTCCCTCACCCTTGGGTCAGATCTGGCCAAAAACCTAAATGAGATTGGCAAGTTTTCACAGAAGGATGCTAAGGTGTCTTAAGCATAATAAAAACTGTAATAAATGATACTGTGCTTTGCTTTTGTTGAATTTAATGTCTTTGCTTTCCTTTCCTCAACCACATCTTTACCGATTCTCTAAAATGTTCTTAGGCTTATCCAGACTTTGTTGCACATCTTGAAAAGTTAGCTAGTGCTATCCGCCCTCTGCTGGATTCTCCACCAGTAGATATCAGAGGAGTTACAGCTGGATCACTAAGGAAGAGGCTGGCTGCAACTAAGACGCTGATGCCTATTGCCAAATTAGGTTTGTGGACCAAGGCAGACATTCCGAATGATCTCTTTGTATAGTCCATTACCTGAGTCACATTGTTTTGTTTTTTTATTGTAAATTGAAAGGTCTGAAACTTGGAGGGAATATTCCAGACTTTTATGAAATTGTAACCGCACCCATCATGAAGGTTTGTTATATCTTAGAAAAAATAAATAAACTAGACACTCTGCTCTCTGTGTGTGTTGCTAACGAGACTCCTATTTTCTGTCAAAGATTCTCACTCGGTGGTTCGATTCAGAGCCACTGAGGGCAACATTAGCTACTGACGGTGTGATAGGAGCCATGACCAGTCCTAGCAACCCCGGTAGCGGGTGAGAGGAATTTCTTTTTCACTATAACAAATGTAGCAGAGCAGAATTAAGTGCAGACCTCTCCAAAATCTGTTATGCATTTGTCTTGCCATGAAGGTATGTGCTCTTGCACCATGTAATGGGAGAGCTGGAAAAGGAGAAAGGAGCGTGGGGTTATGTGGAGGGAGGCATGGGAGGTTTGTCTCAGGCTATTGCAAGAGCTGCTCAGTCTTACGGAGTAGACGTTTTTACAGAGAAGGTAAGGTGATCATTTAACATTTTATTTTCCTGTGTCTTTTTACGGAACCTGGTCGATTGTGTTTTCTCCGCGTCTTGGGCAGAATGTCGAACAGATCCTTGTCGGTTCAGATGGCGCAACTAAAGGAGTAGCGCTAAAAGATGGTACCGAGATTCACAGTAAAGTGGTTCTGTCAAATGCCACCCCCTATGCTACCTTCAAGTACCTGACATCGAAGGTAATACTGCGAATCCCCATCTCATGTTAGCAGAGCAGAAGGCAATGTGCAGCTGATGCGTCTGCTCTCTCCGTAGGGTGCTCTTTCTGAAGAGTTCATCAAAGCTGTAGACCAGGTAGACTACACTTCACCTGTTACAAAGATTAACGGTGAGTCTATTCCGCTTCTGGTGAAGTTGTTTTTATTAAAGTTTCTATGAAATCTATCCTGTAGTGAAGTAAAGCAGAATTCAAAAGGGATTGTCTACGAGGTGTAGAGAAGGCTCTGTATGGACGGCTGTTGACCTTCTAAAGTCCTGTAAGGCCTCTTTCACTTGTATGTGGTTTGCGAATTAGATGATAGTTTATGCATTGCGTAGGCAGTTGCAGTAATCACTGAACTGTGTGAAAACGTGTAATAAAGATGTTAGATGGACAGACTAATAAACTGCTACCATCTTCTTTCTTAACTTTATTTTAATGTGGAGAGAAAACTTGAACCAACATCCCTGGCAAATACAATACACACAATTTAAAAGTTGAGTGGAAAAGGCATTGAATTCTCAGCAAAAACCCATTTTGGTTTGGTCGAGAAACTTTGGTTCAAAGTTTAAAAGTTCCAAAGTGTAATTGGTTAAAATACCTGCCTTTAATAATTTGCATTTGTGAGCAAAAATAGGTGTCAGTATAGTGTATATCCTCCCCCCCCCAGGTGCCAGAACTCGTCTCTTCCTGAAAAAGTGGCAAAAAACTCAGATTGTTGTTTTTGTTTACTTTTCTTGTCGTCTGCTTTTGTAGTGGCATTGGACAAATTACCAAACTTCCTGGCATCACCCACACCAGACGATAAGCCTGGACCCCACCATCAGTGCTCAATACACCTGAACTGTGAAAACATGGACATACTTGAGGCTGCATATAAAGATGCCATCAATGGACGTCCCTCAGCGAGGTTTGACTTTATTCCTCATTCCTTCAAACTCAATTCGTGTGGATGAATGGGAAAAAAAACCTGGAAAAACACATTTACTGTATAAATTAGTTTTAAGTTGATATGGATGAAAGATATGTCATCAACCCTGCTGCCTCTAAAGTTTTTATATTTCAAGATTATCAGAGCAAAATACTAAAGGCGACCAATAAGTTTATTTGTTCATCAAGTCATTTTAAAGGATCTTTTTTCAGCGACATATATTTTATATGTATCACATAGATGTGATACAAATATAGACAAACGTAACATCATCAGATCTCGTTATTATTTGACTCTTTGCACAAGTTAAAAATGTCAGTATGTTTACGAACCGCTTTTTATATGTCGGTTATTAAAAACAATCTGTTTACCACATACAATATTAAAGATATCTACTATGTTCACTGCTTGTAGCTTAACAAAAAAATTCCCACCTTTTACCAAATGATGTTCTCTTTGCCTGTAGACCTATGCTGGAGATGACTATCCCATCTGTTTTGGACCCCACTCTAGCGCCCCCTGGCTGCCATGTTGTGTCATTGTTCACTCAGTTTACCCCCTACCACATCAAAGGCAGGGAGTGGACCCAGCAGGACAGAGAGGACTTTGGAGACACCAGTTAGAAACACAAATTATTCTTATACTAAAATCATATCTTCCTTTTAACTTATTCTCTTTTCTATGTAAAAGGTGATGACAACATGGCTGCAGGCTATGTTTTTTTTTTTTAAGAGCCTCTTCTTTCTAAAATTAAAAAAATGTGTTTAAAAATATTGGTTATCTTTAGAACTGTATTGATAAACCTGTATCAGTAAAAACAAAAAAATAGTCTGTCTTTGTCTGCTTTTGTAGTTTTTGACTGGGTGGAACAATACGCCCCTGGGTTTAAAACCTCCGTTGTGGGCAGAGAAATCCTGTCTCCCCCTGACCTGGAGAAGATCTTTGGACTCACTGGCGGGGTACAAGCTGTACACTGCACACATTATAGATGGGAAGCCATTTGAATGTTGACATAGAGCCCGTTTGCTTGACACAATCAGCTCTTCACTGAAGGGGGAAGTAATTTGAGTCCTTCATGGGGCCTGTTGTGTAAGCGGTTAATGGTTATAGGCACTTTTACACAAACCTATAAATGAGAGTCAAAGTTCAGCTGAGCCTTTTTTTTTTTTTTTTTACCTCACAGAGCTTTGTTTCGTCATTGTGCATGTGTGTTTTTCTGTTTTAATGTGGCACCCATCAAACAAAAGAGTGTGCATGGTTATGTAAAACTCCGATGCGAAAGCATACAACATGAGCTTGTTTTCACAGAATATCTTTCATGGATCAATGTCTCTGGACCAGCTCTACCTAGCGCGACCTTTGCCCTCACTTTCAGACTACCGCTCACCAATTAAAGGACTCTATCTGTGTGGCAGTGGCTGTCATCCAGGTTTGCCGTTTCATTTTAACTGGATAATAAACTGCATTTACAGAATCATTTTTTTCACTTTATAGCAAAGTAATGGGAATTTTAATTGTTTTATGTGGTTACTGTTGATGAATATTTAATGAACCTTTGAGTTTGAAGTTACATTTTCATTGCTGCTTTGTTTGTCTGCTCATTGAGTAGACAGTGTGTGATTTTCATGTGTTTGGTGATTCACAGGTGGCGGTGTGATGGGTTCTCCAGGCTGGAACGCAGCACTCACTGTTATATCTGATTTGAAGCGTCGCTGAGAATTGTGACAGCATTA